>NC_079163.1:80099675-80399751 GCF_947563725.1 Argiope bruennichi
TAGTATATTATATTATGACAAACCTTTAATTAGACTAATAATTTCATCAAAATTACTTGATTAAAATCTGCTCTAAAAATAACTATCAACAGAGTTACTAATAAAGCAATAGATTGGGGAAAAAAATTTGGTTCTAGGATCATTATTGTTAAATAGTATGGAAATAGGTTTTTTTTTTTTTTCAAATGCATATTTTGATTTTATTCAGGTTACTCTTCATCAGATACCTTATATCAAACACTTTTTCATCATTAAGAATTATGAAGGTAATTTTGTTTTCTCCTTTGTAATAGATACTTTATTTAAATAATTATAAAGTTGAAATTTTTTAGTTTCAGTGGTGGTTTATCTTTTCTCAGTAGGTTTCTTTTTTCAAAAGTCTGTGTTACATTGTAAGAAACCATCTTTGATTTTTTATTTTTATTTTTATTATTATTATTGTGGGAAGTTTCTAATCTCAAAAATAAGTTTTTAGCAACAAGTTCAATATCATGCACTTCTAACTGCATTGCAGTCTGGTAGCCTCAAACAGCATCTCTATTTTTATAGTTATTTTATCATTCTTTTTCCTCCCCCCTTTTTTTATTGCTGATAATTTGTCACTTCAAGGACGAATTTTTTGTTTGATGTTTCATTTAAAGTTATGCATTATTCCAATTCAGCTTTAGTAGTAATAATCACAAGAGATATTTTAAAAGAGGAAATAAACAGATTATCAGTAATCATATTATTAAAAAAATGCTTTGTTTCAGTAAAAAATATTATTATATTAATTGCAGATTAATCATTTACACTTTAATTTAAAGCTAGGGTTAACATTTTTCGGCCGATTATTTCAAACGATTCTGTTTATTTTCTTAATGTTTTATGTATTTAAAATTAAACATTGTTAATTAATCGATCTATCAGATTCATTCTGAAGTATTTTTGAATTAAAATAACACAGAATAAAGGAAATTAAAAATTTCTAATCTGCACAGCGAAAAATTCAAGCATTTGCGTTACCGTAACAGGCATTGGAAATTCACGCATGTGCATTGTGTTCTGATTGTTGACAATATTATCAACGGATGATTCTTGATTTAAATTATTTTTAGGTTAGTTGCATGCTTTTGTAATTAAATTGTATTTATGTTAGTTATATATTTTTTGTATATGCTTATAATTTTAAGTACATCGTTTTTTAAGTACTTTTTTTTTAAACCTGTGTTCGACCGATTATTTTAAACGATTCGTTTTATTTTCTTAGTGTTTGGTGCATTTAAAATTAAACATTGTTAATGAATCGATCTGTTCATGATGAATTTCAGAAAATTTTGTTGACAAATTCTTGAGATATTACATAAATTAAGAAAGATATTCTTTAGTGCCCATAAAGTTTAAACGCTCAGTGACTCTGTTATCAGTAATAATATTATAAAAAAATGCTTTGTTTCAGTAAAATATAGTATGATATTAATTGCAGATTAATTCTTTCCACTTTAATTTAAAGCATAAATTCTACGGGAGCTAACAGAAAATGAGAGAGATAATATTACGTTATGACTGAAGGCCTTTATAATATTATGAGTGAATTACATGACTATCAAAATTTGAAGCTTTAAAATATTTGATGAAGAAGCTATTAAAGTAGGAATTACATAAAATATTTAATTATTAAAATTTTAACGAGCATTAAGATTGGCGAACCGGCTGGTCGCCAAAGGCGGCTAGTTATTCAATAAAAGAATCTTTCGTATCATTGGAAAGATACCCCCATCCCTCGTCCAATTATATATTGTTCTGCTGACTGAATTCAGTATTGTATCTATATTTTTTTTAATGGCTTTTGCTATATGTTAAAAATATATATATAAATTATATTTTTATATTCTGTAAAGAAATTATTTACAGAAAATAAACATATATGTTGGAGATTATTGATATATAATTGTTATTATTATGTAATATTACCAATTATAATATATTTATGGAGAAAATATTAATAATTGCTTAGTCAAGATATAAAAATTTATATTGCTTATATCTGAATTGTTTATTTAAGATTATTAAAATAATCGTTTCTCTTGAATACTAAAAATTATGAGAACCTGTATAATAACTATCATACTATAAAAAATAATGGGAACAGTCAATTTTTCCTTTGATTAAATATTATTATTCTAATATTTGTTAGTTTGATAGCAATATTACCCCTTTCTCATTATCTGTAGCTTGTTTCTAATCAAAAACACAAAGCAGTTTTTACTGTAACATTCTTCTGAAATTTAATGGGTAAATGTTGCTGAAATTGCATTTTAATATTTGTTTGGTTAATTGAAAGATTTATTTAATACTTGATCAAATTAAGCCCCCCTCCCCTCAAAAAATGCCCTAAATATTGAAATGGAAAGCTGCAATATTTCTGTGAAATTTTCATCTTAGACAAATTAAAAATTAATCCATATCAAAGTTATCATTCTATGGAAGGAAAAGTAATATAAACTGTAGTTGGTTTTAAATGTTTACTCACAATAGTTAATTTAATATTTATCTGAGCAATCTATAAAAGACTATACTAATTTTATTCATAATCAAAACCTAACTTATGAAATCATCAAAAATTTTATTTGCTTATTGTTAAGAATGTTTTTTTTTAATATTGTACATGCAGCATAAGTAAACCTATTCTGCATGATATGAAAATTAAAATAAATACATCTCTAGTAAAAATAATTTTTATTCTTTTACTAATTATCATTAAGTAAGAAGGTATTTATTTCATGCTATTTGAAATGCATTTTCAACCTGTTCTGTTATATATTTTTAAAATTCCTTGATATAAGTGCATAATTTTCTGTGCTCTATTTCAGTGAAATGAAAATAGAACTAATTCATTCTGTATTATTGAACACTGGTACTAGAGTATATGATTGATATTAAGCCACAGTGATTTGAATAGAACAAGTGTTTTTTTAGTTATTATTTTAAATTTTCATTTTGATGCTGAGATCATTGAAGATGGTTGCAGCATATTGGTCTGTAAGCCCTATCATTTTGACAACTGTGACTTGAAGATGATAGAAACTAAACCTAACAGTTGCAGCATGTAATATTATTAAATAATTTGAAGATTAAAAGATTTTCTTTATTTATATAAAATTAATTTAAATACGTGAAGTTAGAAATTACTAAATGAAAAAAAAAAGAGGGGGGGAGGCGCGGGCAGGTATAAGGATCTAGTGAAGTCGGGGTCGAACCAGAACCAAAAGGTTCGTAGATGGATTTGCTGCTTGGCCTCTGATGGGTTACTGGTTGAGGATAATTTGATGTCTTTTCAGTTTTGACTCATTAATATCTTACATTAGAATTCAGGCTGCTACAGGAGTTTTAATGGGAGGTAGATTATCATAGAAGTTTTTAGTTAATTTTTGAGTGAATTTCTTTAGAATGTGGTAGGTTAGTACTGTTCTTCACTTCTTTTGTACCACCTTGCATTCGTAGCTATTCGATTTTTTTTCTAGTATTTAGTTAGAATAGTTAGTTATTAACTAAAGGGCAGGAGTATTTGTATATTAAAAAATATTGCGCTCATAATGCCTTATCAAATTTTTCCCGAATTGAACATGTGATTTTGAATTTGGCGACGAACCTATTGCCAAAACAACATTATGGTCAAAATCGCACCTGACTGTGTGAATTTCCCTCACCTACAATTTATTGTGTTCTTTTTCAAGCTGATCGTGTTTCTGTTTTTTTTTTTAAAAATCCTGCCTTACCAATTGAAGTATGAATAAACTCGAAAAGTGAGTGGCAACCCTCATTCGTTCACGGTAATTGCGAACAATAAACGCGTATCTGACAAAGCCTTTAATTTGTTCAGGAATAATAAGGAAATGACAAATTAAAAATTTTCAGATGTCTATGATTTTTTTTTTTTCTAATGAAGCGAAACATTCTATATCTTTATAAAGTTTTTATTCAAAAATCAAATCGATCCGGCTACATTTCTTCGCAATAAAAATTGTTTAGTAACGATTTCTTGAAACTTACTTATATAAGGTCAAAAATGTAATTTTTTTATGAACCATATATTAAATTATTCAAAATTAATTAAAAGAATTATTAAATTATATTTTATTTATAAATTATTTAAATTTTACCATCTCTATTATTACTATGTATACTAATGGCTATAACTATATAAAATCTCAAGCGGTAATTAAGAAAAGTTGAATATCAGCGAGTTGGTGAGGTTTCAGTTCTTTTAATTTAAATAAATATTTTTTTCGTAAATGTTGTAGAATAGTTGCGAACATTATAAATAACTATATAACAGTGATAGGATTTTAATTTCAGAATTGTAATGCTAGAAATATTAGATCTGTATGGTCGAAGGATGGAATTGTTAATAAGCTTAACTATAAAGATATTTAAAGAACATTTTTATGCGTACATGGGATATGTAGTAGTAGTAGATATGTAAAAAAAAAAAAAAAATTGCACATCCGTTTGAATATATATATATATATTAAGATTTAATTTGGAACGTCTCAATATTATAAGTATTTGGTATCGATTTTCGAAGTCTTTTTAGTGGCCAATGTATTTTTCATCCTTTAGAAACTTTCCTTTTTGCTTATTTTACTTTATGTATGCTAATGAAAAGGTATGTACGTATAAAATTTAAATTACTCATTGTAATTGTATAATGTGGCAAATGTATTTTTTAAACTATTTGCTTTTGTTTAAAAGGTTTAATAAAAGGATCATCATTAAAATCTTATTAAATAATTTAATCTATGAGTGGTCAATCTGTTTGGATTTTGTTACTTTTTATATTCGCTAATGCTTAATGTTTATGTAATTTTTTTCTTTCTTTCTATTAATGCACTCTATATGGGGAATATTCGTTTGGGTGAACATGTCGTATTTTTTATAATAAAGTTGCTAGAATTCAATTCAATACTTTATTATTTACGTTCCATTGGGATAATTTTCGAATGTACTGGTGTGAGCATAATTATTTTAACAAATTTAATTGTATTAACTTTGGTGTTTGGATATGGTTTAAATTAGAAAATAACTTCTCATTTCCTCATATTAAAAGCAAACTATTTGCTTTTGAAAAAAAATGTTAAATCTTTTTAATTCTTTGTTTAAAATTACTAGTCTTTTCTCTAACAAATAACGAAATGCATGAAAAACAAGCAAGACTTTTCCTTCTTTTTTAATACTTGTATTTTTATTTTTATTAATACCTATTTTTTTGCATCTGATATATTTTGTTTTCATGATGGCATCTTCAGTTTAATGAAAAATCTTGTATCCTTGTTTTTTTAAAAGTAAAGTGGCAAAATTGTTTAGTCTTCGGGATACTGATTTTAAATCACTTGTGTTATGTTAAATGCATCTCCATTGATGTAACATTGCCTTTTATCTTTTTATTCAATCAAATACCAACAACAAGGTCATAGGGAATGCCAGACGCTTATCGAGGTATACAACTGAATGGTATCAAAGTTTAAGCACATGTTTTATTCTACACTTGAAAAATAAAAGAAAAAAAGAGCATTCATTGAATATTTACGGTTCTATAACATACACTTAAATACTGTTTTCTTTATGCACAGACAAGAACATTCTAAGATATCGCACTCAACTAATATTTCTAATTATAACTCTTCATTTAACAACTTTTCAGACATTTAAACCTACAAAGATAGTTTAAACTACCTTATTAAAAGTATATTTTACACTATTTCTCATTCTTTTAAAAGGAAAGAAACTAATTCAAATAAATTTGTAAGGGTAGTGCTGTTATTTATATACATTATTTTTGAAAAAATATCTATTTTTATTTTTATTATATTCCTGGCTGGGAATGTCATTGATTCGTTTAAATTCTTCTTTCTAAATTACATTTTAAAAGAAACTTTCGATTTGTAGTATTTATCTCTACAACTGCCAGTATGTGTTAATCGGATAAAAATCCTTTTATTTCCATCATGTTACTGTTACAAATACTTTCGTGCTTATCCTTTTATTGGCGATGTAATGGCACTTGACCCTAAATTTACAAATCCATTTCCATTCAATGGTAAATTTGCTAATAGACTTCTGTGCTGAAAGCCGATTAAAAAAATATCATTTGCGTAGCTGTTAAATAAATAAATTTGTGCGGATACTAATTCGTGAATAATAAAATGTTAAAACTGCAATAAGTGTTGAAATTGAAGTATTAAATTCATTGTTAAATAAATTAAAATATAATTTTTTTAATTAATATATTGAAATAATAATTGTTCATTTAATTAATTAAGTTATAATCCAACTGGCAGGTCCTGTAAAATAAATTTTTTAAATTGTATATTTATTTGGAGTTTATTACTTCCTTTGAATTTATCATAATTTTTAGATGTTGTAATTTTTTAAGTAAAGAAATCTTTAACTAACAATTTAAATTATTTTTCAGGAAATTTTACTTTATTCATTTTTTCCATTATGTGACATATCTATTAAATAATTAATAAAAACATAAATATTGGCAAATTTACTGAAATAAAAAAAGTAAGGTAAAATAAATCATTAACATGTTCATTAAGTTAAAAAATAGTTGAAATGTGAAGCTAAATTGACTATATTCTCCTTTGCTTGAGGTTACAAAGTGCCGAATCCGCTACTGCTTCCATTATTTTTATATCTGAGCTCTTTGCTCATTTATCTCTGAATGTTCTAAGCCAAATGCGCATGTCATATCCATTCTGCAGTTAGTTTTGCTATTTTTTCAGTATGCGCAGGTGTTTGTCACTCGAAAAATGGTCTTGATCATAATGAAGGAAGTGTGCCAAATTAAACAACATGCATAGAGGAGAAACAAATGACTTCCATGTTACTATAAATAAGCCGTTTGATCCATTCTTAGATGAATGCTTTATTATAGTGCAAATAGAATACCGAATGAATTAAAGATATTTCTGCTGTAGTAAGGAAAACAACGCACCGTTGAATTCGTCAAATAATTGATAGCTTTAAGGTCTTTGACAGTGTAATGGATTAACTGTTATTCTCATTTTTTCTTTTCTTTTAACATTGCCATAGTTATTTAATGAAAATTTTGATTTGCTCTTCTGTCTCTAAATTTATTTTAAATTATTAAAACATGACAGTAATTAGTAATAATTGTTAATGAGCTGTTGAATAATTTACGCCTGTTAACTTCAGTCACTGTTGACTTCTTATTCAAAACAAACTATGCGTTTATATGTAAAGAGTTTACTTTCCTTGGAAGGTCACTTTTCATCAATATATATTTTAAAGCTACCATGATCTTGGAAAATTATTCTTCCAAGGACAGTTAAATGATACCCGCATATTTTTTCAAGCATTTCGACTGCTTAAGAAACAGTTTTTTTTTTTTTTTTTTTTTGCTTACAAAATTTCATAGAAATTGATTATAAAGGACTTAAAATTGAGATTTTAAATTTATGCGTATGAATTGCCTGAAATAATTTTTCATCCTATGATACATTCTTACCGATTTAATAAATGAGACGACTAATCAGCGTAGTAGAAACCTGCTTAGATGCTGCCCTCGTCGTTTGATGTGTTTTGAAAGAAACCAATCTTTTTAATAACGTAAGGAGTGTCGTCATATCAGATACATTAATCTTACCAGTGACAGAAATCTGAAGCACAGCTTTGTTCGAAGGATGATTCCTTATAGCGGAACTTGGAAGCCATAGTGTGTCATTAAAGAATGAACCGAATCTGTTGGAGAACATTTTTCATCTTAAATGTTACTCCAGTTATACTTTAATGCTTTTGTTCAGTATAGGCATACTATATATATTATTCAGCAAAGAGATTTATGATCATTCACCGTTAAAAATCTGAAATAATGCTGAAAGTGGAAAAGATGTGAATATAGATGCTATATTTCTTTTTCATTGCAATAGAGACTTGCTTGAGTGAGCTGTTATGTCGAAAACCATGATTATCTTTTTCAGTTTCTTAAAAACTAGTGTAATTAGAGTATTGCACAATTGTTCATTTTCAAATGCAGTGATGTTATTTGTTTTTGCTACAAAATGAAGTTTATACGCCATTTTTAAAAATACACAAATAAAAAAGAAATTAAATTTCTTTTATGTAAGTTGCTTAAAATCAGTTTTCGATACATTCTATCGTAATATCTTGCTTCGCTGAACGTCATATCTACTGTAAAGATTTTTTTTTTTATTGCTTTGACATCGATGAAGCGCGTACATTGTTTTGAAAGAAGAAATATGCCTATTGTTTCATTCACTACCGAAAGAAAAATTCGTAACTGTAACTCTATTTATACTTTTTTATCAAAAATATTTATGATTCATATAAATAAATTATTACTGAAACAGATGTGATAGTAAAATAATCAAATTTATTTTAAGAAATTGTATATATTCTATGGAATTTATTTCATGGAACAAGTGGATCATTTTTTTTTGTATCTTTTGCCCGTCTGACTTTGTTTTAATAATTGTTTTTGATTTCTTAGACTGTTATTTTCAGTATGCTAGATTAAATTATATTTTAATGAAATCGAAGTTTCTGATACATTCGTATTTTAGACGTATAAATAAGCATGTTAAAAATTCAGATCGATTTAGCGTTTGGGCCTCTCAAAGTAAATGCCTGATTGGCAATTCAGTGCATTTAGTATCAAGTTATCTGCATTGAATATTGCTCAGAGACTATTTAATTTAAAATTAAAAATATATGCGGTCAAGATTCGATTTGTTAATTTAACATTTCATTTTTGAAAAAATTACGTAATGGCTGTTAGGGACAGATATCGTAGAGATCGTTTGAACGAAGACACAGGCAGCATGGAGTCAGGCATGGGAGTGAAGTGCACCTTCTTGAAAACCTTAACAATCTTGAATATTCCAAATGGATGATTCTCACCGTGATTCCTGAAGTGCGTATTTAACGTTTCCGTGTTTAGAATTTAATGATAAATTTGGGAGAGAAAGAGATAAAGGGCGTTAAAAATAAAAACCGGACTGGTATTTCGAAATGCGTCTGGTTAGAGGTGCTATCTTCCTTCAACTGTCCATGAATATTAGAAGTGGCCAATAGCAATTTTAAAATAGCGCAACCTGTGAAGAAAATAGGAATTTCCTAGAAGTATTTTAATGGGACGGAGAATTGATATTATATTTAAAATTATTAAATGAAACCGAGTTTCAGTTCCTGTTCCTTCAGATGAATTATTATTTCTCATATTTTATCAAATTTTAAAAATCTATATAGGTTTTTTAAAGGATTGTTTACTCAAACATTTTAAAATTGAACCATTTATTAGCTTAATTATATATGGTGTCAAATGTTTTAAATAAAAAATGAGTTTGTTTTCCTTCTAACGAACTCTCTCTCTCTCTCCATATATATATATATATATATATATATATATATATATATATATATATATATATATATATATATATATATATATATATATATATATTGGATATTGTCATATATATATATATATATATGACAATATCCAGTTTAAATTGGTAGGAGTGGTGAGGCTTAAATCGTTTCTCACTTGAATCTAAATAGCGATTGCAGGTCGATAGTGAGCATTTCATTTTTTCTTTAAATTATTCTTGGTATACTATTTCCAATATGTAATATAATTTTACTAATATATCAAAAAAATTCTTCAAAAGTTTTTTGAAATAGAATGTGTCAATTTTTTTTTTTAATAAAATGTTGGTTTTTCATTTGTAAATTTGAATTATAAAATTTATGAAAATGAGTACACCATAAATTCATGCTATTCGGCGGCAACTGTCGTTAAGGTGAGCTCAGCGTTGCTTGCTACAAAACAAATAACAGTGGCTTAGTTGACTTAATGAAATATTGTTCTGTATATAATGTTGTTTTCTTAAAAATAACAAATTAAACAATTATATTTCCAAAATCATATCAAATTTAGATAGTTTGCTGTTGATCCGATGGATTTTTACTTTGTGAAATCTGTTTTATTTTCATGCTTGCCAATTCCTTCCAATAACTCTTGTAGTTGTAAGGAACAAAAATATTTATTTGGTGAATTCATGTATAGGTTTGAACAGGATATAAATTCATGACTAAATATACATTTTACTGAAATTTCGTTTTTGCGTAAAATATTAACGAGCATTCTTTTTTCTTTTTCCTTTTCTAATTTTATTTAAAATATGAAACTATGTGACTTTGATTTACGATATTGAAATTATCACATTCATTTCATTCATTATCATATTCATTCTTCAAGGACATGAAAAGTCAGAATACTCTTTAAAAAATTTTATTTGTTGCTGATGATATAGTCTAAGTTTCAGACAAAAACCACTTACATTTTTATGATATCTGTGTATTAGGCTAAAATGACAACTTTATCATGTTTGGAAATCATTATTCTACAAATTTTCTGATTCTTTTTAATGAAGAAGTACTCTTAATTCTATATAATCTCAAATAGCAATGCTATCAAATTATTTGATATCAATTTTAGTGAAAAGAAAATCAATTATTTTTCAATCTTTAAAAAATCTCCTTTCCTCCAAGGAAAGGAATCGGGCTAGAGTATTTATTTTTCCTTTTGCATCTCAAATTCATTTTCTGTTAGTGAAAAATAAATAACCGAATTTAGTTCTTTAATAAGTCAGTACTTCTCTCATTTTATTCCAATATTTTTGCATTTATTCAAATTCATGATCAAAAACTTACAAATAGTTTATCGTCATGATCTATTGACAACCTCTACAAATAACTTGAATAACTATTTATGCATTTTTCATAGGCAGCAACTTAATAGGAAACCATCATCAACGAAAAACGTGGATGCTGAATATCCTAGTCTTAGATTATCTTAGTTATTAAATAACAGTTTTTTTCGTCCCATTTCTGGTATGTACTTTGTTGATCAGAATAATGAAGCCGGATGTGTTGGCATCTCATATTCGAAGCACATCTCAATATCTTTTTTGCGACTGCCGAAAAGCCATGACTCGCATGAACATATTAATCGTATCTACTCGACTGTAGTCTTATCATTTTGTGACGTGGGTTTCTCATTTCCCCATCCTATTTACAGCAGCATAGCTCATCAAAATTTCATTGGTGTAGCATAATGTCTTCTTCTATCTTCCATGTGTCTACTATCGCTACATGCAACCAGTTTCAAATACGAGGTTTTCAAAACTGTTGTATTGCTGAAAGTTGCTTCCCCCCCCCCTAATTTTGTAATTTTTTATTGGTATTATCCCTAAGAACCGATTTGAATTGTCGTTTATCTTTAGAGAATGTTATGAATTCAACACTAAGTGTAATTTAAATTGAAATGGTCTTTTTGTAAGTGAAAAATACCCTTGGGAATATTTAGTATATTTATGTAATAATTTCCAGATTATTTGAGTTTATTTTAATATCATTTTCTAACATTTGTCCATTTCCGTCCTCCATATGAATGAATCTATGACATCTATTAATTCTTCCCTTAAGATATCTGCTTTTTGGGCTCTAAAAGAAATATGAACAATTTAGTATGATCTAGTTTCATGAATTCCATTGTTAGCAAGAACAATATATGCTTTAAAGATATGTAAAGATAAGATAATTAAGATAAAGATATAAGGAGCCGAGATATTTTCCTAAAACCAAAAAATTATCACGTAAAATTTTAAATATTGAGTAATTTAAAAGAATTTATGCTTAAATGTCGGAAAAGAAAGTAGCATTTCAATTTGTGCTCTATCATCGTATATTTTAACGCCTGTCCCATAAAATTATGTCTGTGAACTAAATGACCAAGGATCATATGCTTAATAGAATGTGACGGTTACGAAATAAGAAAAAGAAGTAAGATTTTCTTTAATAAATCGGCTTAAATGCTGTATTAAAAGTTTGGATTGGGGAGCTAGTTAAAGGAATTATCTTGTCGAGTGCAGATATCGCTTATTATCTTATGAGTAATTTGTATGGCTTCTGCGTTAAGAAAGAAGGTAGTATTTTTTTTAATCACTAACCGAACCGTACATTTTAAAAATAAAGCCTTGATTTATTGTGAGGATTTTATTTCATATGCAGACTCTGGTCAAGTCATGTCTACATTAAAAAGAGAGAGAGAGAGACTTATCTGAATTTTGCATTTACTAATTTGCTCACTCTATTTTTATTTTTCTTTGCATTATTGTTATAAAAATGTTTTATCAGAGGAAATGAATTTGGAATTGTTACCTTTTCTCCCATTTTAAAACTGGGATAAAAAAAAATTATGAACAAAGAAAAGCATTATACTATGATTCATTGATCTATATTTCGTCTTTTGCTGTTTTCAGTAATTTTACAATATTTTACTATTTTACTTTGTTCATTAAACATTTTTATTGTTTTCTTCATATCTTGCAGTAAAATGTTACTCGGATCACTACATTTTTTTTCTCTCGAAAGCTTTAAAAGAACTCTAGTTTTATTTCTTATTTTATTGGATCACCTGTTACATTGCATTTATTTTAAACAACATAACTCGACCAGACCTTGTTGCTTAGTTATCAACTATTGAAGATAATAATCATCAAATGTTTCAGTATTGCTGTTGAATGCAAGAATTTTTATTTTTTATTATAAACCAACCAATGTCGTTTCAATGATATTTAAAAATAATGAAAATGTATAAAACGATCCTCTATACTATATTAAAATTATATTAAGTAGCGAATTTTATTATAGAGGAATTTTATTTTAATATTAACACACATACACGCACAAATATCCTTGGATGTGTGTAAGCTTAGCAATTTCATGGAAAAGTAATTTTGGTAACGAGCTTGGTTCCCTTTAAAAATGGGGAAAAAAACAGATGTACATGAATGACTTCCTCTTCATTCGTACAGTTGTACGTAAAATTTGATTGTGAGTTAGATATCCTGTGGTAAGATTTGTTAACGACTTTTCACTCTTTGTAATTCCATCAAGAACACGCAATAGAACAAAATCAAAGCTCTTTGTTCCCCATTGAAAGCTTCCCTTTGAAATCTGCTAATGCCAACTGAGCTGGCTGCATGTTTGAAGGTTTTCTATTTCTAGTATGGTTTGTTGAAACGTAATTTATATTGTTCTTGTCCAGGTTTAGCATACTTTGTGAAACGGATAGATTCATTGGAAACTTGCCTAGTTACTCTTTAAAAGATGATAGATCGGTAAGAATGAAATGTAAGTCAGTGTTTTCAGTGTCAGTGTTTCTTTTGCATTCATTAACTTGCAATCTATCTTGTGTAATTTAAATTCTTCCTGTCCTGCGGTTTCTATTTTTTGTGTTTTATTTTAAATGACGATTCAAATAAACAGCAATTCTAAATTAAGTGAAAAATAATATTGTTCGTCATTCTCCCCTTTATATATATATATATATATATATATATATATATATATATATATATATATAGATTCGCTTGCACTGAACCAGTTGTTAAATTGCAGATAATTTATCTGTTCTAAAAATCGAAATTATAAAATGTCTAACATTTAAATATTTTTATGTAACGTTTAAAATAACCTTTCCATCTTGTTGCAACCAGCCAAAATAATTGCTATTTAAGTAAACATTAGACACCTGCTTGGAATAGAAAACTTGTTTCAGTTTTTGATGACCGAGATATTTGCATGTATTATTTATTACAAGTTTTACTGTGCGTATTGCTCTCCCAAATCAAGATATTGCTTTCTGTTGGATGCAGTTTGACAAATCTTAATACATTTTTGAAATTTCTTTTAATTTATCCTTTTATTATCATGATTTTTTTAAAAATTAGGTTCGTTTTTTTATTTTTAATTAGATAAATGTTTATTTCTAAAGAATTTGATTTAAGCATCCAGTATTGCATCTTTCAAGTCCAATAATATATATGTTGTAGATTTTGTACTAGCTCTTGTTGGTTGGATGGAAAATGATTTTTTTGAAGATCATATAATCAAACTTCGATTGTGTAAATTCTGACAATTATTATCAATGATGAAAATAAATAAATAAAAATGATGGAATAAAATATTATTAATAATCTATATTTGATAGACATTCGGATGTTAAGTAGGAAAGCTGAAAAGAATTACAAAAGATTTTGGTTGTCGTATCTTAATTCAGTGTCCATACATCAAGAGACAAAATATGACGTCTTTTTTAGACCCGAAGGCCGTTCCCGCCAGCATTCGTGTTATCTCGTTAAGATCCTTTCATCCATTAAAGCAGAATTCACGCTCGCACCATCATTGCTGAGCATGATATAAATGTTTCGGGCTTGCACCCAAGGATATCCCGATACTTAGTCTATGATTGTCGCAATGAAGGCCGAAAAAAGATTCATCTATTGATGGGTACGATAGGAACTGTTCATCTGAATATCTCTCTGTGACTAGTTTTTTCCTTAGTTTACAAAGAAATTTGCAAATTCTGAGAAAAAATTAATTGTGGTCCTCGAAAGCTTTAAGAATTCTTGAATGGAAATAGGTATTGAGAGGCTTGAGAAAAAATAAAAATGTATGTCAAGTAATTGTTACTCGCACTTCATTCTGGAAAAAGAAACACTTCAAAGATACACTTGGAGTGGGGTTAATAGCATTTAAGCTCTTCAACCGATTCATATTTGTTTCTTTTGTTAGCAGGTATTCGGTTTTCTCGTTTTACTTCATTGAGAGTCTTGCTTGTTTGGGATTTTTTAAACTACTTTTTTTGAATGAAGGCTGTCACTAGTCGGCTCTAGAACTTTTGCCAGCAGTCTTGTAATCGGAACTTTAAACGAAACTAAGGGGCGAGGGGAGGAGGAGGAAGAAGGAAAAAAAATCCACTACTGAACCTGTAGTTGTAACCTTGAAAGAGCGGCTGAGTTCTAATGACAAACAACGGCCTAAGTTTGTTTTTATTGTCTAAAATATATGAGTACACGATTCCATTAAAAATTTTTATTTTAAAAGATTCGTGATCATTATAAAAAGATGTATGTGATGAAAGAGAATTTTTCTCTATAATCTTCGCTGTATTTCATTCTTTTTTCTTTTGCGGGTTGGTGAATCAGAACATGCTATTATAATAAGCATTAACGAAAAGACGAAGGAGAATTGTGCGTTATTCGATTTTTTAGATGAATAGTGTCCTACAAGACTGACCATTTCCTTACGATTTACTGTTCAGTCACAAAACGTGCTGTTATTTTACATTATTTGATTACTTGATTGTTGCAATTGATTTATGATGGTAAACTTCATATAAATTATAAAACAAATGCTATTATCTCTTTATTTTTATAATCTTTCAAATTTAAATTGGCTTATAATAAATACTCGTTCGTTCGAACAATAAACATTTGTTCTATTTAATTAATGAGAAACCTGTAAATTTTTGTTCAGGTGTTTATTATAATCATGAAAAATAATCAACAGTAAATCATTTTTTGTATTGATCAAAAATTTTAACTAAGATTGTAAACTATTTGATGTGTAGTCATTATTGAGTGTACTTTTTTGTCTTGCTAGGAAGAGTCTTTTTTAAATTCAAGCAACTTAACGAAATCTTTTTAATAATTGAATTAATTTGGCATTATTAAATAGATGACATTAATAAAATTATTTAAAAAATAATCTAGTACATTCAGTAAAACATTATATTCGAAATCATTTTTAAAGATTTTGTTTCTGTGCTAACATTTCAATACGGAAAACTGATGAGGAAATCGACATAAACGGAAATTTCTATTGAAAAGATATTCATAAAAAAAAGAAGACAGTTTTCTTTTAACAAAGCACACATACACATAATTTGGATGAAAATTGCGGTTGGTTGCATTGAATACTGTAATTCTTTCTGCTGGATATCATTTAAATGTTACATAGAGAGCCAGTTACTTATTTGGCTTTAAATTCGCATTGTGGTTTCCATGTAACAAAATCTGAATTCAGTGAAGCTTTCTTAGCAGTGTTTGTGTTCATATTCATTTTTAAACTTTCTTAGAACTGTATAGTAGTTCTTTTCATGAAATTACAATATGCAGTTAGTATCTTTCCTCCGTAACTATTAATTTTGTCTTTGTTGCAATCTACCACCGACTTTCATCCTGTTTAATGACACAGATTTGAATATTTGAAAAACATATAACTGTAAGAATCTCTTGAATTTTTTTATATATTTTCTTATTTATAAATGTTACGTTATACAAAATTTTTTTAATTAATCGAGTGTAATGCAATTTACACTCCCGAAAATAATGTAACTCTAAAAATCGATCCCTTAAGAAAACAGAGGCTGGAAAATTAAAAGGAAATTTAGAAACCTACAAAAGAATTATTGTTCTCATTTCAGCAGTCACTATTTTATGTGTCATATATAACAATTATTTTTAATAAATTATTTCAAAATTCAAAGGTATTATTACATTAATGAATTCGAAATTCTAAATATATAGTAACAACTATTAGATCAACCTTAAGAAAATTTGAGACTTAGAGAGCGAATTATCATTTTTGAAATAACACTTTTTTAAATTTTAATTGCTTATTAAGACATCTTTTTCAAAAATTGAGGAAAGAATAACTAATTTCTTTCCAGGAAAACTCTTTCTTTTAGAAAATTAAAAAGACATTATTATTATATACATATTGATTAAAATGAATTTTGAATTATATCAAGCTTTCTGGGATGAATACAAATTTAACGTAAATTTTTGAATTATTCAATGCTTCTATATATGAAAAAGATTTTGATATTTAAATGATTCATGAGGATTTATTCTTTTAAAATTTCTACTTTTAGGCATGAGCTATTTGCAGTTTTCAAGTGTTTCTTCAGTGTTCTATGTATCTTTAATCAGTTTCGAATGTATTTTTAAGTTAGAGATATTATATAACAATATCTCTGTACTCTCTAAACTAAGATATTCGTTATCATTAATGATAAAGTGTTTCCTTTTTACTCTTCTTGAAACACGTTAATAACCTATTAATTCTGATATCTAGATACGTTTATATAAGAATTGCTTCATTCGCTTTAAATAAAGATGAATTATTTTTTAAATGTTTGTTATTAGTTTATTGAATAAATTGTTAATGGATTTATCTTCTTTTTGCTTCAGTGAAATGGCCAAATATTTGGAGCCAATCACCTCGTAATTTTATAACACAGTAAATGATAAGGTGAATTCTTTTGCCTTATTTTCCATAATTCTAGATTTCATCTAATCTGTGGACATTCTCAATATCAGCGCTAGTTACACACAAACAGTAGCACCTCCCCCTCCCCCCCCTTTTTTTGTTTTCTATCAATACTAGTATAATCGCTGCATTTCTTGTTGGAACAATTTGATTCTATAATTGTCAATGTCGTTTAAAATAGTTTTTGACGGTGATTTATATTACCTCACCGAGTCGCAATGAAAAATTTAGGAGAGTCTCCTGAGTTCTTAAAGTATGGATCCTGCAAGTCAGCTAAAACTGTTTCTGCTAATGATGATTCATTTTTAATTCTTGAATATTTTCCAGTTTATATCAAGTCTGATTCCTAAGCATTTATATGTTTTAAAATTCTGGGGGCATACCGATGGAAATGAAATGTTCTTATAGAACAGTTGCTCCTCTGACATTCTTTGAATGCCACATTACTTCTGTTCCGAGAAATTTAATTTTATATTTTTCTGTTTAGGAATTCTGATACCGATTCCCGGGCATCTTTAAGGTATTGTAAAATGTAGCTGTAAAATCTTATCCATTATTTAAGGAGTGGTTGAATAACGGACTGTTGTAAAAGATGTTTTGCATGCTCCATAATTTTAGAACACCATTAAGGTAATTGTATCTGCATTTTGTTGTGCGATAGTCATAAAAAAATAAGGTCCTGTGGACAAAACTCATTACTAGACAAATGCTAAATTTAGTAATGCAATGTTAGAATGTTATGAAATTCAATAAAATTGAAATCAGTCTCATTTATGTCTATTTTAATTCTACTTATTGCTGTTATTGTGAATTTTAAAATATAAGAATTAAAACATATAATTTAATATTAAAGTAAATTGAAAAGAAGAGGAAGGATGTAAAGTAATGTAAAAGTTGTATAAGATAAATAAAAAAAATTTATAAACGTAGCTAACTTTTCTTAAAATAATGTATTTTGAAAGTCAGTTTTATTTCTATTCTACTTAAAATTAGTATTAAATTTATTATTTAAAAATTAAAAAAAAAAACACGGCTGTTGTGGGATTAAGATTTGTCTAGGCAAGCATAGTGAAGATATTTTAAGTTACATTCTATTTGCGGGTATTATATTAATAAACTGGACAAAGCACGTTGAATATATTGTAGATTCACGAATCTCTCTATTTGCCAAAATTAGGCATAAATAAAAATAAAGAAAGAAAAAAAAACATTGCATGTCTCTCCCCCTCCCCCAGAATTTTATTGTTCATTTTTTCATACAGTTTCGTCATTTAGTTTTTCCCCATTTTTTATAGTTTTTTTTTTTTTTTTTTATTCCTCCTTCCCTTTGAAATATTTCCATGAAGCAATAGTTATAAAATTTTATTTGAGCCTTCCAGACTTGTCTGCAACAAAATACATATACTGTACAGTGCATTCCAATTTTAAATTTTTTAAAAAAATCTTCTTTATCGTATATGATACTGTTTAAAGTAGATGCTACATGTTTTCTTTACCGAAAGCTTACAAATAACATGAGCTGTAATACAAGATATTTAAATTCATTTAGCGTTCTTTTAAATTCAGAATATATATATATATTAAATGGTTGAATATGGTATAAATGGCTGAATGTAAATTTTAGAAATTTCAGTATTTCATGATTTTGCGTATACTCATTTACAAAGTAATTAATCCAATCGAAGTTTAAAATGAAACTTTATTTTAATTGGGCATAATTTTGATTCGATCAAGGACTTTTCAATCGATAAAACTAAAATTGTCATTTCCATTTGAATCAAAATTGGCAGATTTTACCTTTTATTGATAAATTTGGTTAAAATCAATACTTTTTCAGTAGATTTAAATCCGCCATCCTCCGGCTTTTAATTCCTCCATCCATACACACATCTTTCGTTACCAATGTGTTAAAGTGTCTGTGTTTCAATACAAACTTTAAAAGTTTTTATATAGTTAGTTCCTAGTAAAGAGAATAAAACAATATTATCCTCTTCTTCATGAACATTTCTTATTAGTAAAATAACATAAAAAAAATCTAAAGAGTTCCCCAAAGTTTAAGATTCCTATATTTGTATAATGGTTCCATTTCGTTAGAATGTCTCATATAATATTTATGTATGTAAAAGCTTGTAATGGAGGGAAATGGAAGTTATCATTTTTCTATTCCTTTGTCTGCAATGGTGTCTGGTATTTCGATCGATATTCTTTTGTCTGTCTTGACATTTTTGTCTTCCATCCCATCGTCTTCCGAATAGTTCAGACATTTTTTTTATGAGACTGGTCTCATTAACCATCGTATTTTTCCAAATATTATTAAAATTTCTTTAAAATTTTTCAGTCTTAAAATATTTGTAATCAGTCATATATTTTTGTGATCATGAGCTATTATTTTTTAGAAAAATTTATGTGTATGAATTTATGTTTTCTGTCAAATCATGGAGCTATAGTTTCATTTAGTTGTCTTTACTTTCTTGTTTCAGAGTTTTTTTTTTTTTTCATATTTAATTAAAATATTAGAAAATAGAGTGATGAAATAAGTGACCGTTTAAGAAATGGATCAGATGATTCTGATATATTAATGTACGTTAACATATATTGATAACTCAAGCCAGAGAAATCTCCAAAAGAATGCTGTTTTGAGAAATCGCGAACAAAACCTTTTTTGTTATCAAAATATAGTCAATATAGTTATAATATCAATAGTATACAATATCAATAGTCGTTGTAAAGATCCAATATACTGTAAACTATCATTTTTAAACCCCTTTGTAATAAAATGGATAATCAAAGATTTCTTTTCTTAATTCAATGTAGTAACTTAAATATGATCTAAAGTATCTATTATTTTTAAACATTAAATGTTATCTAGAGTGAAATTTCATCTCATATTATGTTTTTTAGCGTTATTTACTTCACTAATAGTTTTTATTTCCAGCCCCTTTGATAACAGGCTTATCACTCGTCTTAAATTATAAAATGTTTGAATTCGAAATTTAAATGTTTAAATTCATTGATAGTAATTGCATAAAAGACATAGAACATTTAAAATGACCAATGAATACTTTTCTAGATCGTAAAATCAATATATTTGTATAAAAAATTTGTTGTCGATTTCGGTTATGTAGGAAACTGCCGTATCAAAAAGTTGATTTATTTCGATGATTTATGCAAGAATTTCTTTGCTCTGAATCTTACTATCTATTGATTGTATTATCTAAAATGATGAAGTCTTAAAATAACATAGTTTCATTTTTGTACATGAATCTTTCAAATATTTTTTTTTATCGTAATCTAATGGAGTTTTTCTCATTGCTGAATTTCATTTCCCATAGTGCCCTTCTTTTTCCAGTTGACGAAATGCATTATTCAGTAATTGCTCTTAATTTTCAACCAGTTATTTTTATTTCATGAGAAATGTTAAGGGCATAAAATATAAATTTCGTCTGATTTTTAAAAAAAATCTTTTGTTATAAAAATGTAAACTTTATTCCATTCGCAAAATTAAATGTACCTGGTTTGAGGTCAGTATCAATTTAATATGATTATTGCATATTATTTTGGTATTGTTACTGTCTTGGTTTTATCATAATGAAGGTTTGATTCCATGTTCGTTTGCTACTTAATGGCCTACCATCTTATCCTGTTCCGCTGGAAGCTCTATAATGTTTACAACATCCGCTTGGCAGGTTTCTGCCACTAAACCCCCGCTGTATCGCAAATGATACGGATCCCCTTAAGAAGAAAACTCATTATTTGTTAGGCTTGCGAAATATGCTCTCGTTTCACTTTAATAACTTCATTAGAGCAAGGTTTTCTAGTAATTATACCAGGAAGAAAATGAAATTCATCGAATTACATTCATTATTTTGTATTTATGTATCCATTTTCTTTTTAAGATATAGAATGCCTTATGAGTAAAACGACGTAATTGCTTTCAGAAAACTCATGAGAATTGTTGCTTTATGCATTTGCCAAGCTTATGGGCTCTTTATGAAATTTCATTTCCAAATTTATGTGGTTATGGGTTATTTCATTCAAAGATTTTTAAATATATTATACAAATATTTTTACTCTATCTAAAATATCTTTTTAAAGGTAGTTACTGAATGCTGAAACCAATACGAAGGCTATCAACATTAAGACAGATACAACTATTGACAGTACAAGTTTTTTTTATTTTGCTAGAAACAAGTAATGGGTTTATATTGAGTCTCAGATTTTTTTTTCTGATCATATAAACTGTCTTTTGAGTCTGGAAAAAAAAAAAAAAAAACCCTAAATTTTTAATTCTGTTAGATAGCGATGTATTATTAAACTACTCTATTAAGTACTATTTGTTTAGTTTAGTTTCGTTTTAGATTGCCTATATTTTTTTTATACTGTAAATACTTTTGTTTAATTAATTGTTTCCCATTTCTTTATAACGATTGATAAGCAATAAACTTATTTTAAAGTAACATTCTATAAATGAGGAAGTTTTAGAATTTGATTAGAAATATAGTAAAATTTTTAATGTACTCTTATAATGCTGTTTAGCCAATCAGATGTAAGTAATTAGTTTTACTGCAATTGTCAATGATTTCCTGCTTAAATAATTTTTTTCTAATGTCCTGTATTGTGGAAATCAATTTGTGCTGTGCATTTTAGTCGGTATAAAAACATACGTCGAGGCAAATTCTTAATAAAAATAGTCATTTCAGTTGTTATTACCAAATTTTGTATTGCATTTCATATTTTTTTATTAGTGACAAACATCAAACAAAATCACCGACATAAGATTAACACGTCTGTAATTCGGTCTTCTGATATCAACGGTATAAATGGATTCTGTTATCGAAATAAGATGGTTTTCACTATATATTACGAAATTCCGTCGAATATATATTGCAGTAGTTGGAATTCCATCTTACAAGAAGGGTCACCCCCAGAATCTATTTTAATAAATATATAGATCAATGATCCGGATCATAGCTGACGATTAGCGGATCATTTTCACTGTATTGGAAAAATAGTTTCTCTTCTTTTATTGCAAAATCGAAATGGGGAGGGGGAATCTTGTAGTTAGTTCCCTTCTACCTCAACTATGAACCAAAATTACTATTTTTCATTTATTGATGCTGTACATTTTTAGTTAAAAGCTAATATCTATTTTTATCTGCTTTTAGAAGGGTAAAAATAAATTATTCCAAAGTTTTATTTTTATTATTTTTTATTATTTCATTTTGTTATGTTCTATGTGCGGAACCGTCAGTATATATTGGATTTTCTTATGGATTACCTAGTTTTCTAAATATTGAATGGTTTTACATTTTTGATTAAACTATTACCATTTTAGCTTATGCTGGTAATTAAAGACTTGATTCAACTGAAATTAATATCATTAATTAAAAAATATTTAAATAATTAAAATGTAAAGTAAATGGGAGGGTACAGTGTTGTTTGTTTGGGACAAAATTTCATTTGGTGTAACAATTGACAGTGAAATAGGTGTTTACTAATTCTTTTCCGTGCTTTTCTTTTCTTGTAAGATGTGAAAATATGAGTATCGTGTGCATGTTTTTATCTTTAAGCAAATTTTTTCCTCCTCTTGATAAAGAAAAAAATTTTTAGTACAAAAAAAATGAGACAATGCCTCAAACACATGTAGAATTAAAGTATTATATATATTATCTACCTCTGAACTTACTTATTCATGTGTCATCAAAATTCGCGTAAAGTACCGTTGTTCGTACATTTACCACCATTGAATGGAAATGTGTTGCGATACAATAGCACGGTTTTCGTCTTCCAACTAAGCTGCTGCTAGCATAACATGATGCATAGCATGAAGAACTTGATGTCGATATATCTTTTTCATGTTTTCGATACATCACGATTGCGCTGCGAGTTTCATAGTCTTTAAAAAAACCCTGCAATCTACTCCACATTAACTTCCATCTGATATTATTTTCATTAAAGGAAGAGGACAATGGCATCTGTTCATGTTGAATAGAATTTTGCACGAATGGCTGGAAAGTTTAAAGCTCATTTTGTGTGATAAGGAAAAAAAAAAGTTCGTGATGAAATCAATACATCAACTTCTGTAGGCATTGTTAAGTAGACATTTATATAGAATTCAGTGTTATAATTTCATATATTTTTCGCCAATAATTCTCAGTTATAAGTGTATATTTGAAAGTGTAGTTGTGAATCCTTAAATAAACCGAAACAAAGAAACTCTTTTGTTGATTTCTGATTAAATATCTTTTAGATTGATGGCACATATTTCCCTCATATGCGCAATTAAAAGGTTTTGTAACAATCATTTTCCAAAGATACTTTTCTCTTTTCTGATTACTTTGAGCTGTAATTTAGCTTTAACTTTTCTAATAGGAATATTTTCAAACCAAATATCGCATTTTTTATATAAGTCTAGTTTGTAAATTCCCCTAAATATACTTACATATACGGAATATCTCAATTGATTTAAGGTACTTTATTCTTATAATTCTGATGTTCGACCCTGTGATGTTGCTGAAATGATGTAATTTAAGTTCGAAAAAACCTTTTGCAGAGCAAACTGTGGATCAGACATTTTGAATAGTCTGTTCTTATAATTTATGAAATGAAATCAGAATAAAAAAATATCTCATGTGATTGCAACAATTTTTTTGTAGTTTCTTTATGATAATAGGCACAGAGTAGATGTAAATGAGTCCATGCCGAATTCTCAAATTTAATTCAACCGTTTGACGTCAAATGACGTGTCAGGCACGTCATATTGGATAAATGAAGGCCAAAGATTACAAATCCGTTTTATAATAAATCAAGGCATTGCATTAGTTCAAGATAATAATAATAAAAAAAAAGTCAAGCAGTTAAATTTTCCATGAATTTATTAGATTATGCTTTGCTTCGATAAAACTTGCATTAAAAAAGTTTTTGCTGCCAACGAAATTAAATTCGCTATTTAATTCAATTTTTGAGTGACTGGAATAGGTTTAGGATGATAATCTTCTTCCGAAATTAGACTAATAATGGAATTTTTGTAATTATAAATTCAAGTAATTTTTAAAATATTACATAAAATATACTTACTGCTTTATCTGAACGTTTTTGTATTTATGTCTCTGGGATGAAATTATCGCTAACATTGTGACCAAAGGCGAATTACTTTGATTCAAATCAATTAAGTAGAATAACTGAAATGGAATGGCATACCTTTTGAACAAATTGTCTATGTACTTTTCGAAGACGGGTGAAAGTTATTTCAGGCCTTTATAGTAAATACTTTTTTAGTATTTTATTTAACTTGTTTCATGTTTGTAAAGATGGAATATTTCGGATATGATCGAGTTCTAAGAGTTTGTAAATTTGCTTGTTTACTTTCAATGACGATACACCATTCGAATATTTTCAGAACTTATTTATCAGTTAATCGATTAATTTAATAAAATTTTGATTCCATGAAAGGTGGCGCCATCTGATAATGATTTATAGATTGATTTGAAGATTCCATAATATTTATAGTAATAAATTTATTTCTAATTAAAAACTGAGAAATATAAAATTATTCTAATAAAAAAATCTTTACTTTAGTCTTCTAGTAAAAGTATATTTTAAAAATTATTTTGATAAATTTATTATTGTTTTATTCTACAAGTATTGTCTATTTCTCTAATAGTATATACCCGAAAGAATTTTCATGAAATGCAGAAATAATAATTTAAAAAAAAACAGTGCTAATACAGAAAGAAGCGTCCTCCATTATAAATTTAAAAATATATATTATTGTTTTATATCATTTGTTTTTGAAAAATTCGTAGTGAAAGTATATTCGCTTCATTATTAAAAAATTATCGAAAAATTATGTAAGAGTTTTTCTTGTTTTATTGAAAACAGCTTTTATTGCTCACAATTTCATTAAAAAAATAATAAAATCGATTTTGAAAGATTAGACGTACATGAATTAGAAACCATGGTTTTTATTTCATTTGCTTGAATTTTCATGCAAATATAGCTCATGATGATAAGTGAAATATAAACAATTTTATTAGTTCATAAAATTTTATGATTACTTCTCCCAGACAGATCGTTTGATTAGCTCACTCGTTCTCAAATTCCACGGAGTTTATTTTCTGAGAAAGCTTGATTTAGTCATCGAACCATATCGACAAATTTTATGCTATTCAGTAAAACGTCCATTTCATCTAAAATTTCATTGCGCTCAAATGCTTCTGACTCATTTTTATTTCATTTTGTAAACCTTTGTCTGCTTTTTGCTGTCGGCATTGGAGTAAAAATTATCAGTGACACCCTTTAACATTTGCATTAGCTTAGACTAAAAGGTTTCATCAATGGTATGTTCTCTTATTTATTTTGATCTACCTTTGTTCTTCCACACAAAGAAACCATTGAAAATATTGAATGCGTATAGTATAGTATAGTATAGAGCTGTACAACACAAAAATTTAAAACACTGATCTTGACATCTTTATGCTGTACATCTTTACTTAATAATTCTTTATTATCTTTTACGGAAAAACTTATAAGTATTATTAGGCAAATTGCTTCACTTTTATGATCATAAATAAGTTTTTCAAATTTGTAAAATCAGTTAATTTTTTTAAAGCTGCGATTTACTTAAGTTGGTGACAGTTTCAAAGACAGGGTTGATCGCTGTTGGGGAGAAAAAAAAAGAAAAAAAAATTCCAGAGGATTGGCTTTTTTTTTTTTTTTTTTTTTAGAAATTTAATCTTAACAATTGAACAGAAAAACGGTTTTGAGTTCGTTTGCATCTGCTACTAAATTCACTGTTTTTCATTTGTGTATTATATCTCTTTGTTTGGCAAAACGTACACTAGAATGTACCATATTTTTCTGGTATCTTGAACTGTTTTAATTATGCTCTCAGTGTTAAGCAGCATTTTATTATACATTTTTTGAATTCTTCTTAGAAATTTTATAACACCCGAATCCAACAAAAACAAGTAAAAGTTATGAAAATAATTAAAAGATCCAGATTAAAAATTGTTTGATCAGGCATATTCACTCTTGACTGCTGCTTGTTTGTTTCATTTGGTAGCCATTTGTGTATTCATTTGTTCTTAACTGTAATTTTCATTTGACCAGAAACGAAATTCGACATATTCAGATTGCTGATTTTCTGCAAATTTTTTCTAAATGTTATAATTTCAGCTTTAAATTTCGAATATATTCATGTGGAACACTCCAGTTGGTCTTTTGTAGTTTCTTTTATTATTATTTAATAATTCTTTATGTGGTATTTGAGGTGTTATACTCTTTTTTCTTTTTTTCTAGTTTATTTTTCAAAATTCACGACGTACTGTAACGATACGGCTATATCTTTGACAACACGGCAGAGTCATGGAATATTTCTCATTGGAGTTTCATTGTTGTAGCGTAGGACTTGGCGATATATCGTACTATTATAATTATGGGAAAATTAATATCGTACTATTATAATTATGGGAAAATTAGGGCTTGAAAGAGTTTTTAGAAGCGAGTTCATTTGTTTTTCTCATAAGAAGGATGGTTTTTTCATTAATACAATTTTAGTATTTACTATCATCCGAAATACGTTTATCGGCAGAACTAAAAGAAATTGCCACAATGTGAAAAATATTTGAAATGCTGCTAAAAGTACATTAAAATGCATTCTTTTGCCATAAATAGGGAATCTAACAAAAATTCAGTTAAAAATGCACTGAAATGGATTTATAAATAAAATTTGTCATTTTTATTGTTTTTTTGTGGAAGTTTTTATTTAAAATGCAAATTCAAGTGAACTTGCATACGTATTCATATATAAACATAAATACTGTCAATTGACTACATGAGCATTATCAAAAATAGAGCGATAAACTAACACACTTTGAAGGGAAAGTAATAGTTGTTTTTTAAACCAACTCCAGGAATGAATTTTTCAATCGTCTCTGTCTGTCAACAACCTAGTATAATTTTCAAAAGAACATGAAATTAGCATATCTACAAAATCAATATCCACTTCCATCATTAAGGTAGATGGGAAGTTGCGATGACTATTCATTTCGGCCTATCAGATCAGCCAGGTCTCTGGCTATGCATTTATCAGATATTTAATGTGTGTGAAATGTCCCCCCCCCCCCATTTTTATTTCCAGTAAAACACTGAGATTGATAAATTAATGCATGACAATTCTATCTATACATTATAAAAAACAAAAACATTTTTAGAAAGATCGGGTAGCATTGGCTAGAATCTTGATTTGGGGTGATCCAAGTTGTGATTTCCAAAATTAAGGCGAAATACATTGTAAGTATGAAGAATGATGCATCATAATATACTTCTAGATAATCCTCTTGATTAATTGAATGTAGTAACCTACATTCAGTTTAAGTATCATAGCTGTTAGAATACAAGTTGGCGCTGAATTACAAACACTGGTTTCGGGAAGAAGGTTATTTGGTCTATCAAATCAGAATTCCTATTCCGCCATGGTGATGGTAGACTTGTAATTTGGCGTAGAGAGCAAAAATCTAAAGAGCCTTCTGAGATAACAATGTTTTGGTGTAAGTCAAGTTTTCTGGCACGCACCGGGTTTTACTGACTCGTAAAGCCATGCATGCATTCTCCAGTGATTGACAATATTGGTGGTGTCTCCGTTCATCATGTAATTTACGCTAAATTGCATGAAAATGTTTAGCAAAATAATAGGACAATATACTGATTTCGTATTGTAGATTGGTTTGAGAGAAGCAACGATGTAAAGTTTAGATCTTGCCTAAATTTATACTTTACAAAATTGTAAAATTAAGAGGGGAAATGAATCTTAAATTAAGGATAAACAAAGTTATATTTAGTAGAATACAACTTTTTAAAAATCAAACATTTGAAATTTTAACAAATTTATTCATTTTAAGAAATGAAAATGTTTTGGCAAATTAATACTTTAGCCACTCAAAATTTTCTTAAACTTGAAATCAGTATCCATAATTTAAGTTTATATTAGATGTTTCTTATTCGAGTTATTTTCATTTAACTGATAAAACTGTATGGAACTGTTATTTTCAAATATCTCAAATTAGTAATTTTGTTGAAATGCTTAAAACCCTCCATTACTTTTTTTTTTTTTTGTATAGATCGTTTACCGAAGTGGCGATTTGAAATTCACCTTTCCTCTAATTCCCTAATGTGAAGTTAAGATCCACTTATTTTTATTGTTGTCATTGACCATTAATATATATATATTCTCTACCTTGATAATACTTTTATTTTTTTCACAATTGCCATAGTTATGCAATCCTTTAATTTTTATGACTTACTTTGAATGATATTACTCTATACATTCATGTAATTATTGAATGGTGTCCTGGTTAGATTGTTGAAAATGCATTTTGCGTTTAAAATATATTTCTGGGTCTAGTTTATATGTATAAGTACTCTTTATGACTTTCAATGAATTATTTACAGAATTGTGAGACTTTCAGAAACCTTTTTTTTTTTTTTTTTTTTTTTTTTTTTTTTTTTTTTTTTTTGCTTTTATTGGCAGAAGAGAGGATAAAATGTGCTACAATAATTACTTAAGTTTATATAGTTGATAAAACAGATTTTTATCTCATTTTGCAAACTGTCTCTTCTCTTATTTTCTTTAATCTCAGACAGTATTCGTTATTTAATATCGTGCATGTCGATCTCGGATTTCTTTCCTGTTAATGTGCGAAATTTGTTAAAAATAATCTCACTAGAAGTTGAAATGTTAATAATGTGAAGTTTGAAATACCCGAAAATTTATAATTTATTTAAGAGATGAAAGTTTACTTTTCATTTCCGTTTTATCTACGATGATTAGATTGTTCAAACACATTATACAGAACTTCTGTCATATGAAATAGCATTAAAAAATTATAGAAATAAAACAGAAAAATCAAAGTATTTCAAAAAGATAAGTTTTGAGTGGATTTTTATGCAGGTTCTACTTTTCTTTAATGAAATTTGAAAACAAACACATTTTCTCCAATTTGTTGATTTGTTACATCATGAACAGGAATATTTTTAAAGTTTTGGAAACTCATACCAGCAGTGAAACAGTGGAATTACAAATAGTTCTGTTCTTGAAGAAATGGAAATTGAGGAGAAATCATGCTTAACAAATGTCATTTGATTTTTTTTCCTCCTCCTTAAGAGAATTAAATTGTGTTTAAAAATCTGACTAATAATTTTACCTAAAAAATTTATTATTTAAATTTTGTTTAGGGAAGAAGTCTCTAACATAAAGTTTTTTTTTATAGTAGTTAATCAAAATTCCAATTAATCATTGTTCTCTTATCATAAAAGAAGATGGAGAAAATTTTGGGGCATGATTATATAAAGGGGAGGGGGGGATGATATCAATAGATTGAGGTAGAATTAAAAAATGGGAAATAAAGAAGCTAGTTGTTTTTATTGAATTTTTGTAATATACTAAAACAAAAAACTTTGTATTTCATGTACTCTTAGTAGGAAAGATTAAAGTTTATTCATTATTCTCTACAGAAAGTACACTTCTCTCTTTATTATTAAACATTAAAACACACACACGCACCAAGAAATTGAATTTCAAATTAGTACTTACCTTTAAAGAATAAAAAGCAGATACCATTCAGACTTATTCTAATATGATGTTATGTAAGTTTATTTTCAAAAAATTTGAAAACTGAAGTTGCCATCAATCTTCATTAAGATACATTAAGATTTGTTTCAAGAATTATACATTGTAATTAGCCACATTTCTCTGGTGACATACAAAGTGCAATGATTTAAATTTTTACATTCTTACCTTCCATTTTAAGTTTAAATGTTAATTTTTTTTTTATTTGTATGTGCTAATGTTCTGTGTTACATGTTTTTGGGTATTTATCTAGTGATTGATTTTTTTCCATTCTTTGCATGGTAGAATAGAATATTAACTATAGTTCTTGTTTTTAATGTATTTTGAAGTTATTGAGTGAGCATTGAATTCTCAGTATGATTTTAAATTTTCTATATAATTTTTTAAAGTTTTTTTTAAACATGTATTTTAAAGATATTAGTTTACACAATTATATTGCTTGCTATCAAACTTCTACTATATGAGATTCGCCTGCTCATTTTCAGTAAGATGATTGATAGAAATGTTTTGGTTTATGATTCATATAGTTTGATGCAAGTGGTGAACACCACTATGATTTCTCTTTTTAATAATCAGATTCAGCCAGATCTTGCTTAACAAATAAAGAACTTGGCAACAAAATGCTAAATATCCTTATTAGAATGACAATAATGAAATAACTGGTGAAATTCTGTAATGATCCAACTTTATGTTACATGGCAAATTGCATTTTTCATTTTCTCATTGTTACTGCATAATATATGATTAATTATTGGGAGTAATGGTAATGTTTGGTAGTGTTTGCTTTATAATTGGTCAGCAGTCCAGCTTTACAATTGGCATAAAATGATGATATAGTGAAGAGTGTTTGTTTTGGGAGTATCAAATATTTCTTAAACGCTGGCATTTATTTCTTCAATAGTTTTTTTTTCTCTCTGTAGGAAGAATATTAGGGTGATTGCTAACCTTCAAATTGATATTTTCTTTCTGTCGTTAGAATTTCTTGCATTTTTTATGCATATAATTTCTCTCAAATCTTTGAACTGGCATTTTATTAATCTCTGAATATTATTTGTATTACCTTATGTGTTTGCATGAATCCTTGCTTTTACATACCTAATAAAGCATGATTGTTGAATTTATCATCACAATATTTAAGCTGCTAAAATTGAATATTGCATGAATATTGAAAGCTATATAAGCTGTAAATTTTCTTTTTGTGTTTTTAAAAACCATTTTTAATTTATTGAATTTCAGTCAGCATTAAGGATTACTTTTGACAAAATAAATTCTGGTCTTATAAATACCTCATGATTAATTTAATAATATCACCTTACTTTATAAATATGTGCTACTCTAGGATTACTTAGAAGTTTCTACTGTTCTCTACTCTTGGAATAATTTTTTTTTTTAACTTCATCATAGTAATATCATTATGGCTTGTACACCAGGTTATATTGGCAGATGTTAGTCCAGATTTAAGCTTATTCTTCATCTTTACTGCTTCTAGAGTGGAAAGTTTTCTTTGGAAAGATCTTGGAAGCTGGAGACTTCACTTCTAAAATTTTGATCTTGTAGTATATGGCTCACATTAGTACATATATTGCTTTCCACATTCTGTGACTTCATAAATCAGATGCAACCTTATTTATGCTGATTAAAATCTCCGTGAAAAGATACTGAACTTCAGTGAAGAAATAATTGTTTTAAATTAAATGCCTCAATTTTAGATTCTGCAAGTTGGTTAAAAAAATATATTCATTAGAAGAAACAACATAAATGTGTAATTTATTTCAGTTTTCTCTCTCATGTTTTTGACTTGTGGGAGAAGTTTCCTTGTTTTTTGGTGCATATCAAAAATTATTTCAATTTGATCTTTCACACAAGGAATATGAACTTGAATACTGAGAGACTGCAAATATAATATATTTTCATTCCACATGATTGAAGAAATTTTAGGAATCATCATGATTGCAGTGGTGATAATTTATTGCCATTATGGTGACACTGTTTATTTACAATTTATTAACAACATTGAAAATTCTTGTATGCTATTCTGTTCTCTTTAAGTTAAGGTTAAAACATAAACATTCTATCTAGTTTTGCTTTTTCAAGTCTCTTTCTTTATCCTCCTCAGCATGCATTTTTATATTCAATTTCTAAAACTCTTTTCATTAAATTGTTTCTACTTTAAAATCTCAGTTTATTTCATATTTCATATGATGGATTTCTTTTAAATAATTTTAAATGAATGTGAATGAATTGTAATTTTAAAACTTATAACAGAAGTAATCCTTAATTTGTTTTTAAAAAAATTCTTATGTGCACTATGTATTGATTTAAATTTAGTATAAAAATTTAATAATTGTTGTCTGTAAATTATAGTGGCATTAATTCTCTTGTGTGCTTCTTAAATGAATTTTTAGCATGTGTATATGTTGCATTTTTTATTATTTGCTAGTATTATATCTTTGATCTTAATTGAATGTTAGTATAATATAGTGTAGATTACATTTTTTAGTGCTTTGTTGTCACCAGATTAAAAAAAAAAAATTAATGGGTAGTTTTTCACTTAAATCATATAGATCAGTGGTGGTTATTTGTGCATTAATACTTTTTATCTGAATCAATAACAAATTTCATTTCTAGCAGGAAACAACAATACTCAGTTTGACATGCCTCAAGACAAGAAAGAATTATCCACAGAAACGAAGTGTAAGTCAAGCACAAAAAGTTGGCACTTTCTCCCACTCTACTTTTAGAAGCAAATTTACCAGCCCACCACCCTTGCAACTAGTTTAACTAACTATACAATATAGCATGTTTTTATTTCATTAATGATAATAGTTCATAGCTATAATGTATAAGCATAATTTTACACTTTAACACTTTTAATTTAGAAATGTAACTGCGTTTAATTGTGTGCTATAATATAGCTCTCACTGAAAAACAAATTGTGCTTTTAATTCATTGAAAAAAAAAAAAAAATGCCCTCGAATTTTGCTTTTACAGCTCCAAAGTTCTTTAGCCCATCCTAAATAATAGACAAATTGCAGGTTTTCACTAGTAAAGAAACCTCCAGTGTTCAATTTTTTAAATTTTTTTTTTTTTTTTAATGTAGGATATTATTGCTTTTCCTGAAAATTTTCGAGTTTCAGAAATTTTGTAAAGCAACCTAATTAATTAAAAAATGTTATGGCAAATTCTTTTCTTCTGATTCCTCCCACCCCTTCTAGAAGTACTGAAGCATTTTATTCAGCATTTAAATTATTTGTTTCATTTTTTTTTTAATCTACTACATTTTTGTTGTATTGGACTGGAAATGCTTTTCAGTCTTTAATTAGATCTCCAGGCCTATAGTTTTCAGTGTCATATTTCTTTATTGATAAATTTTTTTGTATTTTTCATGGCAGAACCACAATCAAAATATTAGTGATTTTTGTTTTTGTTTTTTCCTTTTTGGGTGTAATAGTCAAAGCAAATATATTTGTTTGCTTACATCCTATGCTACAAAGTTATTTCCATAATACATGTTATTTTTGATGGAAGGAGAATCTAGTTTTCTTTTAATTATAATATTTTAATGATAAAAGATAAATATATTTTAATGTTTTGTTCAAGATTAAGAAAAATGATAATAAAAATTTTCCTTTGTTTTTAATTGATTTTTCATCTTATCTGATTTCTTTGATCATTATTTTAATGATAATCAATAAGTATGTGAAGTCATTCTATTTTATTGCCCACTTTTCTCAATATATTCTTTATTTCTTTTTACTTTAAATCCAAAATTGAAGTATTTTCATTAAATATTTGCTTACCACCACACTTAATTTTAACGAAAGTTATAAATTTCTGAAAGCCTGTAATTTGCTCTAAACTCACCTTTGCTTGGAAACTTGGATTACAACTTTTAGCCTGTTATTAAATTTTCTCTCATCTTTTTAGTTAAACCTCTGAATACATAAGAAGTTAATCCCTAGCTTTTTAATCTTTGTTTGTTTTACTAATGTGCTGCTACATTTTTTTTTTTTTTTTCCTTATTAGCAAACAGAATGCAAAATGTCCAGCAATCCTTTTGTATTATTATTATTATTTTAACCACTTTAATTTTGCCATATATTTTTCAGGTGTTTTTTTGCTTTTTGTGCTGTGGGTTTTCATGCTTTTTTTTTAATTATTTATTATTCCTTATATTTATTTACTTTCAGTTAGTTTCTTATCAACATCCTAGCTTATTATAGAAATTTTTTTCAATGATACATGGTGGAAAATGCCACCATCTAGATCATTTTATGCAAAGAATTACAACTTTTTACAACATACTCATATAGTTTAAAGGAAGCTGTAAAATACAAGAAATTGAACTTGGTGGCAGCATTTGGAAATGAGAAAATATAAGTATAAATCTTAACCATTCAGTTATTTTATCAACTTAAATCTGAATTCTGTTAAAGCAAACTAAATAATAAAAATCTGATATTTCAGACAAAATTAATAAATTTGACTCATTTATTTCTTTCAAGTTTTTAACGTTATTAATTTTATTTATTTGATTGCAGGGTAAATTTTATAAACTATAATTAAATTATTATATAACTAAACACATTTATCACTTCTGATTCAGCTTTATGTTTAATAATTTCTTATTTTTAGATATAAAATCAAACATAGGAAATTTAAAATTGAAATGTGGTAATCGTCCTGAATCTGTGTTAATTTTTGAAAATGAGGGAAAAGGAAATTATATAAATAAGTTTTTATTTTCTTCTTTTTATTGAAACTTTCTCTCTCTCCCTCCTGGAAAATGTTTTTGTGTGGAATTATAAGAAAATTTTTTCATTGTCCTTTACCTCATTGATGGTAAATAAGTTTATTTAGCATAAATAGGGCTTGAATTTTAAAATCAAAAATTTTAAATGCAAAGAATGAATTTTCTTCATTTGTAAAAAGTATTGATCACGAGTAGAAATTATTCTCCTGATTTTTTTCCCATGTTCTGCATTTTTTTTTAGGAGTGATTTGTTTAAATCATTGAATTGTAATACACACTGATGAAATCTGAGTTATTAAATTATCATTTTTAATTTTGTCAATATTGATATTTCTAATATGAAAAGTTTTAGCAATTTAAAAGCATAAGCTTCTATTTGCAGTTTTGAGACATTTAGTAAATCAGTGCTAAAAAACTAGCTTTATTTATTATCAAACATCTGTGACCTAAAATAATCATATTTTTCTACAAGATTATTATTATATTTGCCCTCATTCAACTTATATAGGGCAAAGTCAATAAACTTGTGTATGTAAAAGCTTGTGTATAGTTATTAATGCATATAACATCCAAAATCACAAATATATGTCTTTTGTTTTCCTTATAAATTTTGTGAATTGAAGAGCATGTTGGTGGAAAAATTACCTTTAAGTTTTATTCTTTTATTTCAGTGGTTCAAGATATAGGAATTTATCTGTAGATCTTAACATTTGGTTGTCCTTTGAGTTGTGTGTGGTTCACACTTGTTATCTAATTATATGACCTCTTTTCTAATACATTTAAGTGTTAGCAAAAAAGGGGTAATCTAATCTTGCAGGCATTAATCTTGACAGCAAGCATATTAATAAAGATTCTACTTGTTGTGTCACGAATTTACTTACAGTACTGTGCTTCATATAAAGTTATTTTGATTATTTCTGTTTATTTTTTTATGAGATTAAATAGAATCATTACATTTAAACAGGATACTTACACTTATAACTAGACATCTATAATATTAGTTTTAATTGTGCTTATTTTAACTGTTGTATAATTATTTTAGGTTTTTAAAATTCTTTTAATTTTATAAGTTAACTTTTTTTATACATAATCAACTTTGACTTTCTGTTAAATTTTTGTGATTTTATGTTCAAAAATTTTTTGTAAAAATGAATTTAAAAAAAATACATGGGTTAATTTACAGTTTTGTTTCATGCAATTTTTTTTTTTTAAAGGTTAGGTTTTAAAAAGGTAAGTTGATATGTGATTTCATACTGTAAACTCCTCCTGCCCCACCAAATGTTCAGAATTTTTGCAATATTGATAGAAATTCAGTACAGATCTTGCTGAGGGAAGATTTATATAACATCACTGCACTGAGTAAAATTTTGTTCAGTTCGAAGCTAGTCATATGACAAATATTATTATGTTATCTATGGCACATCTTTTCAGCAGATATTTATTTCTAACTAGTTGTATTAAAATTGAAAATTATTTTGAGTTTATGTTGTGGAAGAAAAATAATTCACTCAATTCATTTTACTTACTCAGAAAACACGTTAATTTTTCTTTTTGAATATTGTTCTTACTTTCATTTATTATGTTTAAAAATTTAAGAAAAGAACAAATATCTTTTTCCTTTCATTATATTAATTATTACTTAAAAAGCTCTTCATTGATTGTCATTGTTGTATTGCTTTAACCACTTAATAATAAAAATAAGAGGAAGAACAAGGTATTGCATATTAATTTTGAAGTACATATTTAATTATTCCTGAATTTGTAGCTTTATTATAGACGGTGTTCCATAATTTTGAACAGATTTTAGTTTAGTTATATTTACATCCTATTTTGAAGCAATATGAGGATGATTTTAGAAAAACCTCAAACATTTGAACTGCGGTCAGATGATACGAACTATATTTGAGCTGACTCTCCTTTCACCAAACTTTTGCAACACTTCAGCAGGAGGACATTTGACCCACAATCATATTTGATATTCACCAGGTCTCAATACTGGAGTCCTCTATTCCCAAAGCTGAAACTTACTAGCTGATGTCTCCTCTTAATTTTGAACGTCAAGATTATTTATATAATGTGAAATGTCACATAAATAATTTTTGTAAGATCTATTCAAACCAAGTGTTCTTTCAGTTAATTTTAAGGAGGGAAATGCATATGTTTAATTACTGTATTTTCTTGACATTTACTTACAATAATTTGATTTTTTTTTTTTCAATATGTAATCTGTTTACCATTTGCACATAGTTTTAATTAGAAAAAGTTTGTTTCAAAACATATTTTATCTTATTCCAGTTTAAATTCATTATTATCTAATTTTTCTCCAAATGCAGTTAACATCATATTTGATAAATCTTGATTTAGTAAAATCGATATTTTGTCTAGTAACTAATTCATTTATTTTAAAGTAAAATGGGATATTTTTAGTAATTTATAAGTAAAAGACAAATAAAACTGTCTCTATTACCTGAACTTATCAATGATAAGTGCTTCCAGACTTGCTACTGGTAACTCAGTTGCAAATGTTTGAATTTTGTCAGCTATAACCTTCCTCTCAAAACCAATTGTAAAAGGATTCCGTCAAGGTAAAAAGCTCATTTCATTGTTGTCGAGAAGTATCTATTATAAACTGAAGGAACCTTTTAAGTAAATAATATAGGATCTAAAAATTTTCCAGCTCAAAATGTTTTCTTCTTATTATTTTATTCAGAAGAAATGTGAATGTAGTGTGTTTTGCATAATTCTTCCCCATTCTATTCCTGAAAGATTTTTTGTTTTAAAGATTGTTTTGATTTGAAAATAGATTGTTACATTTAAAAAAAAAAAAAAAAAATCTTACTTTGTCACTTTTTTTATGTCTACAGTATCCCCCCCCCCCTCAGTGAATATTAGTGCCGAGTATAAATTGATTATTTTTTTCGTGAAGAAAAATCGAAGTCCAAAATTATCTCTCTTCAAATATCTTTTATATGCTGAAGAACATTCCATTTATTGTTCTGTTCCTTTAATTTCCCAATATAATTTTTAAATGTATTTATATCCTAAAACTATATTTTGGAATATTAGATTACTTTTTTCTATTTTTCCAAAATATACAAGTTATTCTAATATATTGGAATACTGCAAAAAAAGCAGTTATTTGGTAATAATATGTTTAGTATTGAAAGAATTGAAAAAAAAATCTGATAGAGAAATGGGGATTGTATGCTATTTATAATTACTTTGTGTATACCTATATAAAATTAAAATCTATATCTGTACTTGGGTAGCGTGATTTTGGCAAAAAGTGTTTGCAAAATGAAACAAAAAAGAGCATAAGAAAGCTTTGGATGACAACCAACTTATGATGTAAAAATGTGATCTGTGCTTTTGCCATTTGGCACATTGATTTTTTAAAAAAAGAACTTGTGTGTTTTTTAAAATATCAAATGAATTTTCTTTTGTTAATTTTTTAAAGGATGTGAGGCACAGTTAAATTGATATGTTTTCCTTTTACATGTCTTTGTATGTGTAGCCAAAACACTATTTAATGTGCATTGGAAATTTCTGTTAATCATTGATTAACAAAAGCTTTTTTTAAAAAACAGTTAAGAAGATATTTTTGTTGAGAGGTTCAAAAACTAATGGATATATGATAAAAAAAAAAGTTATGCTTCCTCTTCTTTCCCTTAAATAATTAATGTCAACACAGAATGCACAAAATCAATTGAGAAGATGTTTTGTAACCACTGATTTATATTTTTTACAGCATTGTAAAAGCTTTTTTTTTAAAATGCTTGCAATTTTTTATTCCATTAATTAATTTTTTATAGTATCTCTTCTCTTCCCTCCTCCTTTATAAAACTAAAGATAGTTTCCATACATTGGGGAAATTTGATAGCTGAAATTGTCAGATAATTTCAGTTTTACTTTAAAAGTACCATGAAAGGAAAGTTAGTACTAAAAAAACCTAGTATATTTCTCTATGGAAGCATAAAAGAATGTCCATTAAATTGATGTATATATTTTGCAAAGCGAGTTAAATTGTTAAAATGTAGTTTTTCGCATGTTGGGACTTCTGCTCTTTCTACTTTCATTTGGCACTTTGGATTGAGGTATCATTGCTTTTGCAGTGTTTCATCTTGATAGTTTTAACAATTTTTTTCAGTCTTGTTTAAAGCATTTGATTTAATTAGATTTGAAATTAATTGACCATTTAATTTTGAAAATGTTGCTTTTGAAACTTCTCTTTATTGTGGTTTTTAGATTTAGAAATGAAAGTGTGTCAGTTTCATAATTTATAAATTTCCAAGTATTTTTGTGAGAAGTTTTGGGTTTCAATCATGTATGGAAATGCCCTTGTATGACTTGGACAATTAAAATTCTCTGACTTTATTAAATAACAACAACAACAAATAATAATAATAATTTTTACAGTTAGGTGTGTTTTCTAGAAATCTTCAACTAAATTAAATAAGACATTTTGTAAAATGTTGCCATTGGTTCCATTGTTATAAAATTTTGTTAGACAGAATATCCACAACACTCATTGCTAGTATAACCTGAATTCTATTCTCAGACACACATACAAAGCTTCTTGATTATCAAGTTTCAGATTTAATTGTTTAGCAATTTCATCTATATAATATTTCATTTGTCTTAGCATTTTGGATTCCATATTGTATTTTATTTATAACAGTCTATTGTTATCCATCTTAATATTGATGACTTTTTGTTTATCATTTGAAACTAGATTAAAACTGGATGAAAGTGTAAAGAAGATTTATTCAGCAACATACATTCCTTTTATACAAGAAAAGAGAAAAAAATTTTACAAAGAAAGATTTTTTAAGACTCAGGTCTAGACGTAACTGTAATATAGAATTTAACACATTTTAAAGTTCAGCTAAAACATTACAATTGCTTTATGGCAAAATATATTGAATTTATTCTGAAGATTAAATATTTACATTATTAAATATTACTTTGGATGTTATGTCTGTGATAAATATAGATATGTAATGATGATAATTGATTAAGCGAAATCTGTCTATTGGGATTGTAAAATAAATGTCATTTGAAGCAACAGTGACTCCATATAATGTTGAATACATGTTTTGATGCCAAAAACTGGTGAAATATGATTTTTTTATTTAATTGATTATGATGACAAACAAATTTTTTTTCAATATTAGGAAATATTTTAACAACTTTTCATTTTTAAAATGGAGATAATGAATGTGTGGACGTAAATTTATAAATTCATTTCATGCAGTACAGAATATTGGTTAATATATCTCATATGTAAAGAATGAATAGCTCTCAAATGACTGACACCATTATTTTCATTCTTACGATAAGTTCTTATTGTATAAGTATTTTTTTTAAATATCATAATTTGTTTTGCATCTCTAGTAATCAGTTTTTGAAGAATAAAGAAATTTATTTAATATCTGTTATTGTATTGATTGTTCTTCTTTTTTAATTGTGTTTGCTGTTTGATTCATTTAATATAACCAAAGGAATACTAAGATATAAACTTTCCAAAAGTCATTTCATTATTTTTTTTTCTCAAAATAATTTTAAAAAATGATAAAATTATGAAATATTTCATCAAGATCAATTCTTATATATTATGTAAAGACAAAAATCTAAATTTTAACTTTGAACAATTATCTTAGTAGAAATATGTAGGTACTGATTTTTAGTGGTATAGGACCAGTACTTTGTAATATTTTAGTGCAATATAATATAGAAAAGAAATGATTAGTAATTTATTTAAATAAAACTGTTGTATTCTAGATATAAGGCAAACAAGTCGAACATCATGCAGTGTTTCAAATCACATTTTGTTACACAAATATTTATAGAGAAACAATTAGTGTTTATATTCATTGCAGAAGCATGCTTATAGTTAAATAAAGTAATTTTGCATAGAACAAGATATAACAAAACTGTGCTATATTTTTCTAATACAGATAGAATCCTTAAAGCAGAGCACTTTCCATATGTCTTTTTCAATAAATCATGAATTGTATTATTTTTCCAATTTTTTCTTGTTTTTGAGCAAATTTCATTGTATTCCAAAGAAGTTAATATTCAATGCAAAATGGACTGTTTACAGGATTTATTAGGCTAAGTCTGAAAGGCTATTGTAAAGAAGAATTCATTTTTCAGATTAGGATAAATTGAGTTATATGGAATTGTATTAAAGATAGTATTTTGATTAAATAATTAAATACAATTGAGAATCCCATAAATGAGCAAGTGAGCTGATGTTGTGTATGGTATAAATGTACAAATTGAAAGAAAGAAATTGTACCATGAGATGTTGTGTATGGTATAAATGCACAAATTGAAAGAAAGAAATTGTACCATGAGATGTTGTGTATAGTATAAATGAACAAATTGAAAGAAATAAATTGTACCATGAGATTTTAGCGAATAGTTATTGCATGGTATTTTGCAATTCCTTCTACACATAAGATTTTCAAATGTAAATGAAATTATAGAGAAAATGTTTTTTCCCCCCTTTTCAGTGTTAGTGTATTATCAATCTATTTTTATCTCACGCGCAAACATACACTATATATATATTGTAGCTGCAATGCTGTCACCTGTGTCATCATTTTTCTGGACTTTTTCACTTAGTTTTCTAACACTTATATGAATCAATGTGCCAGTTTAAATGATTGGATTTTATAAACTGAAATGTAGGGGATCATATAAATTAGAGAATATAGGAGGCTAGAGAAGTATTAATGAATTATAAACAGAAAAGAATTAGGTATATTTTGGGGGATTTTAAAATTTTAATGAAATATTTTAAATAACTTTGTAAAATACTTTCCTTTTTGAATTGAAAGAACTGACAATAATTTTGCAGAATTTAAATATATATGCTAATAAATATAAATCTAAATATAAGAAGTCTTGGTCTAAATAGACAACCGGGCCTCCAAATTCATAGTAGTTTTTTTTTTTTGTAGTATAATAACGCTATTAAAATTTTACATAATATAAAATATCGTTATGAAAACTTGTCATTGACTTTGTCTTCATTTGGTGAGACAATTAAAAGACATGACAGGCAACAGTGAACTTAGGCAAAATAAAATGGTCTCATTTTAATGCACTCTCTGTAGCAATAATCTTATTGATTGGTTATTTCCTCTATGTGTTCAAAGAGATGTAAAGGTTCAGATACAGTCATTAGAGTAAGTACCACTTTCCATGCTCCATTAAAGTGTGAGCACTAATCATAGACCAGGATTTTTGTACTCTTACTTGGAATGGTTCTATGGCAGACCTGAACAATATGCAGGTCAATATAAGAGTTACATAATGGCATATTGAAGTGAAATGTGAGGTGTATGTGATATATAGCGAAAAGAGTAAGAGTTAAATATAACTAGAATCAAGTTGAATCATGACAATGTGCAGTAACGATATTAAAAAAAAAAAAAAAAAAAAAAAAACTTTTGCAAATAAATGCACAAAATGATTTAAATAGGTTTTGAACGTCATGCATTTTGTATTCTATTGCATTTTGCGCGTGTATTATTGATTTAAGAGATTTAACTGCTACTAAGTGGGTGAACCATTACCACCACATTATATAATACCATCTGTTATATTTCAAATTTAAATCTGACATTTGTAAAATATTGCAGTTCACTGTTCAAATTCTGGTGTCCTAAAATAACTAGAATCAAGTATATGGCATATTGAAAGAGATTAAATGACCTATACAGCTACTTTTATGCATGTTAATAATAATTCTCCATGATTTCATATTTCTTTAAATACAGAATGTTATGATAATGGACCGACCAAAGAATTGTTAGTAAGTTTCAAGAGGAAAAAACTTTATTGGAACGATATCACAAACCACGTTGAAGGGCTAAAAACTTGCGAAAAACGCATTCAGGTTCCGTAGAGAGCAGAAGCCATTGCCAACACATATAATTCACTCGTGGGCGATGGTTAATCCCCATGCCAGTACACTGTGGATATTAGTATCAACATTTGAGCAGAAATCCTTATGATTATCTCTTAGAGCCGTACTTGCTCCCTGATTGGATTAATGTATCTTGTTTTTCTGCAACACATCCTCCCAGAAATGTTATAAAATAATGGCTGTAGGGCAGCAAGGCACTTGGTTCATACATACATGATGATACTTCTACCCATTTTTATCACGAGGTTCATAATCACCTCTATGTTGTATTCTAAGGAGATAGACTGGACACGCTTGACGCGTTGCATAGTTTCCTTGCTCTCCATGTGACTTTCTTTTATCGGAGCACTTCATATCGCTTATTTATGCGACGCGTATGGTAACAGCCTAGAATTTCGTAGTTCGTATTATCGTGGGGGCAAACATCAAAAGCATACATGGTATCTTCGAGTCCTTCCGGAAATCGTTTTTTACTTCGTTGTAGACTGTGCGATGATGTCATCCACCGCAGCTTCAACAACTCTTGTAATAATTAAAGAAATCTTATTTGTTGTTATTATTGTACTTTCTATCATTCAAGCTTGACGTCGAAACCCACCTTCATTTTTCTCGATTTTCATACTCACAGCGTAATTTGTTGTACCATGTTCAATTGCAATTTTTATTTCTGTTCCTGACTGCTAATAGCCGCCTGAGTTTGTCAAGAGCAGTAATAAAATATCCTGTATATAAAATTCAAGAATTAATTAAAGATAAACAATAAATTGCAGAATTTAATATTATATGACTTCTAAATTTGATTTTTTGCTTAATTCGATGAAATTACTTTGACTGCGATGTGTCTACAGCATTATTAAAAACATTTATTATCAATTTATGTTTTCTGTTTGATTTTTAAACGATAGTTCCATCAATAAAATGAATACCATTTGATTTTGAAAAATAATATAACCGAATTCTTAGTAATACGAAAATACTATTTTTATTGTTTCTTGCTAAGAATTAGCAAAATGTATTTATTGCCATAGTATTATTTAAGTTCTAAAAAAAACCTTGAAATGATTATATATGTGGTATTGTTTAATCTTTATTCTTATATAAAGAATTATATTGTAATTTGTGAATCTTTTTATTTAAACAAATGATACTACTTTAGAATAATTTTGTTTCAATTGGTAATGCTTTTGTTACATTTTATATATTTCTCTTTACAGTAAAGATCTTTCTTGAAGAAGCAAGGAAAGATTTTGAAGAAAAATGGAATAATCCTAGTAAAGTGAGTTGAGTTTTGCTCCTCAATGTCTTCATTTTTATTGGAGTATCTACAGCTTTATGCAATTCTTTTTGCATTTTTTTTGTGGCAACTTTATTTTTAAGTAGTTAGTTGCAAAATCATTCATTATATTTGCTATAAAATGAAGTTGCATTTTAAAGTTATACGAAGCCAAGAAATTATGTAAATTGTTTCTGTTTGATTCGGATCATTAAAAGTTGAAGCAATTGCTAGAAAATGTCCATTAAAATGTATTCATTTTATCAATTTATTTAATGTGACAAGATTATTTTTAGTTTTTCCTGTCAGTATTGCTGTGTTTGTGCAGCATTGATCTAAAATTGTTTTCTGTGTTTTCCTTCTTGAATATTAATTAAAATTAATCTATTTGCTTGAGTAATGGCATTCCTAATAATTGTTTGTGTCCCAACTTAAAACGGAAGTTACATATGCTTACTGCCTTTTGTATTTTTAAGGTTAATATTTGCAGTCTCGACTTGAGGCAAGAGGTTTTGTGAAATAGATCTATCTCTCTGTTTTATTAATCATATTTCATTGGGAGAATTTGATTTTAATATTCCATATAGTAAATGGGGAGTACCCAAAAATGTGGAAACTCATATAGCTGGAAATGTAAATACAGTATTAATTGCAAATCCATTACATTTAAAATTGTAATGATAATCTTTGATGATCAGAGTATTTGTTTTGCTAGGGCATAATAAAATTTACTAAAGACCCAAAATGTATTTGAAATATGTAAGATGCTTTTCTTGTGTTCATAAAGTCTCAAATGAATTTTATTTATAATATTAAATTATTAATAAAAGGGAATGATATTATGAAATTATGTGTCTGTGGAACTAATCTGTTTCTAATTAATTACATTAAATCAACTTAGAAAAAATATTTTCCTGCTGTAAAGACTAGTTTTGACATGTAGAATAGGAATTAATGCTTCTTTATTTGCTGCAAAAATTTTATTCTTATGTGTACATTTCTTTTATTTCTATTTAATTATATCAAAAACGGTTTATCTAAATTAATTAGCAGGTTATCTAATGGTTATTACCTTCTTGAGAAACTTTCTGGATAAAGGAAGCATGTGTTGTGTGCATTATAATAAATAATATTATTTATTGTGATTAGTATTTAATTGTATTTGAATGGAAGTAAATTTTTAAGAACTTCACTATTTATTTATTTATGTAGGTAAGTCATGTTTTAAAATACATTCATTTTAATGTGTGTATTTAAGTTGTATTAAGATTTTCATTTAGGTAAGTGAAAACATTTTTTTTTTCCACCTACTTTTACAATGAAATTTTCAGGTCCTTTTATCAGTGGTTTTAGGTTTGTATTTTTAGTGAGTTTTTTTTTTTTTTTTTCTTTCTGTTTCTTTATTCTTTGTCTTTGTATTTTTGTTTTATAATTCATGGAAGCAATTTTTATAAGTATAATTTTTATTAATAACTCCACTTGTGTCCACATATTTATTCATTGCAGGTTTGATATTTTTGACATAGTTCTTTTCTTTGTAATAAAATAATATTTGTTCTGGATAGCACTGCAGCTATTCACTCTTTCATGGCATGTTAAACTTTTGTTTTATTTCAGAATACAGCCTCACTAGATGATTTCGATCGTATCAAGACGCTAGGAACTGGATCTTTTGGACGTGTTATGCTTGTTCAACACAAAACTGCAAAAGAATACTATGCTATGAAAATCCTTGATAAGCAAAAAGTTTGTATCTTCACTTCCATTAAATTGTGAATCTTTTAGTTGTGCAATTACTGTTTGTTTTTTATTGTAATATATTTTTTGCATATGACATGAAGATTATGTTGCTGCAATGAAAGTGCAGATTATCATTTCGATTACAATGGGAATTTATTTTTAGATATTTAGTTAGATACTATAATTACAGAAGATGTTATCATGACAGGGAATAGATATTTTGATCTTGATCACTTGTATGAATGCAAATTAAATACATAGGATCTTTATAATTGGATATAACTAGAGGGGCTTGGGAAAATTTTTGTTCTATTAATTAATTGTTAGCTCAGATTCCAACCTCTTAACAATGCCAAGAAACTAACCCACAGTGTTATTACATATCGACATATACTGTTATATAATATAGTGAAAAATATATTATTTTCTGCTGAAAGCTTTTTGCAAATTATCCACTTTTAGAACAGAAAAATATATCTTCTTTTCATTAGTTGTCTGCTTCTATCAATGAAGGATGAATTTCTGAATAGAATATCAGATGCATTTTATGAGAAGAAAAAATCTGTTAGATCATTAATTATTCAACAAAGTGCATTTAATAATTCTATTTTCCCCCAGCTTTGGATTGTATAAGTTTCAAAATGCAAGGAACAAAAGATAGCATTTTCCAAGTTATTTGTATAAATCTCTGTTTTGTTTAATTATTTTAACAGAATACTGGGGAATCAGTTCAATTTTATGATTATAGTTTCTTTTAAACTGTGAATCAAATGGAGCAGAATTTAAACTGATAGGACTCATGTAAATTTTTAATAGTATTTTACTAATTCTTTCAATTGTTCTGTGCCATTATCAATCAATTTTTTATTCTCGGTTGATAAAATTAGACTTATTTCAGAGAAATTAGAATTTATTTAATTTTTATTATTATTATATTATCTCTAGAGCATTTTTGTATGTATATTGGGTAGAGAATAAGATTCATCAAGAAATTTCAGCAACTTCATTGTTATTTATTTAAAAGTAATTTTGCTGTAATTCCCTTTTTATCAAATGTTTGAGAGTAATGGGCTGAAAAATTTGTTTCTTCCAGATATTATATCAATCCTATCCACAGATTTAGCTGATTCATATATCTGTTCATTTCATATATATATAAGATTTATATCAATTAAAAGATTTGTGCAATGGGAAAAGTGAAACGAAAGTTAAAATAAAATTATATTAGTGTAAGTTTTCAGAAGCAGAACATGTAGAAAATGAAAATTTTAGTTAAATTGAGAATCTGAACAACAAATTTCAGTCTTTAATATATTTCTAAATCCTTTAAAAAAATGTTCCTTAGAAAAAATGAACAATTATTTGTTGTGAGTTGTTTATTTTATCTGACATTCTTTATATTTTGACTATATTAGTTATATTTTACATCAATTAACAAATGGTAATTCAGAACTAACATAGACATGAAGCTTTATTGCATAGGAATATTCATGCATGTTCCAGATATTTTTTGAGGCTGAAATGGCCTGTTAATAAACATGGTTCAAGTTGTGATAATACCTTGCTGTATTTAAAATAATAATAATGCTTAAATTTTGTAACAATTTTCAGTTTTTCTTTTTGCTCCAAAATGGTTTATAAAAATTTAGAAGTCTTTTTCGTGTAAATGTTGTATATTTCGAATGAAAAGTACTGCTCGAAATATAATATGATAATTGAAGCATTTTTCCTAAATTTTCTGAATTACTGTTCGATTTATTTTTATTGTCTTATTTTAAATTATTAGATTAAAACTGCAAGTCGTGTAATTTTTTCACATCATGTAATTACCCCCCCCCTTTTTTTTTTAAAGTATTTCCTGTGATTAGTGTAAATAAATGTTGGGGTGGTATTTTTCCTTGAAATTTTTATCATTGATTATATTTAATAGCTTTCCTCTAACTTGGAATAGTCTTTTATTGTTTTTAATTTACACTATAAGTCAGTTTCTTGCCGATCATTGCTAATTATGTGTAATTTTGCAGTGCATGTCTTATGCAGCAATGTTTGAATTTCTTTGTTTATTTGCTTTATACTACTCTCTGAAATACTTTCTCTAATATATATAGCTAAAAAATTTTTTTGCTGTTTTACAATATAAGGTATCAAAACGACAGTTAATGTTTTCATTGGTAGAGTGTGTACACTTCTGTTAAAAACTGTGCATTTGACTTTAACTCTTAATTTTCATTTATTAATAGAATTTTTTAAATGTATTTATTGGGTTTTGTTCCCTTCCTAGGAAAACTGGATAAAAATTTCATACTGAACTATTATTAAAAATTTTTTGTTTCTTTAAGCGTACATGTCAGCTGATCTGATATAATGCTTATTTTGTTTTCATTGAAAAAACTGAGGGTAACATTTCAGGTTGTGAAACTAAAGCAAGTTGAGCACACATTGAATGAAAAGAAAATCTTGCAAGCTGTCAGCTTCCCCTTTCTTGTGAAATTAGAATTTCATTTTAAGGTAAGTTCCCTAAAAGTAAAAATCTGCATGTAAGGTATGTAGGTAAAGACATTTTACCTGATTTAAACATATATTATTTACTTTTTTGTAATGATAATTTACTTAAAAGCTCAAATTTTTCTTTTAAATTTGTATTTTAAAGTTATGTATCATATTTTGAAAAATTGTCCATATATTAATGGTTATATCTTCTTCCCTTAAATCTGTTAAAGAGAATGTATAGGTGATCATCAACTTAAAAATCAGCAGTTATGCTGACATTTGTTGATTTTTAGTATTTTCCCTGTAATGAAACGTAGCAAACTTCATTACCTTTTATATCGTTACTATATATATTCTAGTAATATCCAATGTATTCATAAATCATTTCCTATTTACCTTTGAAATTATGTTTTGAGAGTATAATAATAATAATTATTTTTTTTTAAAGTAAAAGAAGAAATGTGACCTTTAAAGTTAAAATTGTGTGAAAATGGAACGAAGAGTGGATTTAAAAAGATTTATATTTATATTTATTTTTTTGATTTACTGAGTAATAAGTTTGCTTTTTAAGTTTCTTTTTGAAAATTTGTCTATCTGTTTAAATAAAAAGTGTTTTGCTATAGAGAATGAGACTAGATTCATAAATTTACAAAATTTATTGATTCCTTAAACATTTGTTTGAAGAAATTGCATTTAGAAGCATGAATTGTGTCTAGTCCAAAATGTCATACAGCTATTTTGATTTTGTAGATTTTTAAAATAATTCTAATATTGTTTTTATGGGTAGAATCTATCTGTGAATTATTTTAAACAGTTCATAATTGTTTTGAGGGTAACAATGTGTCTACGAGTTCTTTTGACGGACCTCTTTGAGGGAGAAAATATAAATTCGATTTAATTGCATTGAGACTTTTTTTTAATTGGGAAAGTGTAAAAATATTTTAGAAGTAAAATTAATTTTGTTATAAATCTGACTAAATAAAAACAAAATGAACCCTTGAGTTATGGCCACATTTAGATAAAACCCTGATTACTGAAGACGGCTTTAGGTCTAATATAATCAACAACTCATTCATTAAAAAAAAAATGACAAAAGTATTAGATTAAAAGTTTTATCTGAAAGATGGAAGTTTTTAGACATTAGAAATATGACTGACTTCTTACCTTTTGACTATGAATATGAATTAGATTTCATTCTGTTTCAATTTTCAGGATAGTTCAAATTTGTATATGGTTCTTGAGTATGTCCCTGGTGGTGAAATGTTTTCACACCTTAGGAGAATGGGTCGTTTCACGTAAGTTTTCAGATGAGATTTTAACCGATCTACATAATTTATCTTTCTTTTGCAGGACTTTTCTAACTTATATATGGTATTAGAGTATGTGCCAGGTGGTGAAATGTTTTCTCATCTGCGGAAAAGTGGAAGGTTTAGGTAAGGTGTATGCCATTTATGGGATTGGAAGCATGCACCTTTTTCCCTCCTTATAGATTTTTCTCTCTCATAAATGTATGATATAAACCCTCAGTTACAAATAATTTCTTATATTTTTTAAGCTTTTGAATGGCATATTTTTCTTGTATGCTGGGTTTGTTTCATTGCATGCAGTATTTTCATGGTGAATGTTGAGACAGTTAAAAGGGCAGTATTTATGAAAATGAAATTAATTTAATTTATTGATATAATTTTTGGTACTCTGATTTCTTTCATTCGAAATTTTTAACTTGAAAATGAATTTAATTTACTGTTTGTAAACTTTCTCTAATATAAATAGAAATTTTCCTTGTGTATATTCAGTTTACTTTTGTATATATTGAAATCAACGCTTTTGCTGTGATAGGAATTTAATAAAACCTCTTTAGAAAAGCTGTTAATTACATCAAAAGATTAGTGTTTGAGCCATTTTTCTGTATTTCCTCTTTTCATTTGTTTGATAATCTGTTTTAAAATGTAATTTAGAAAACATATGCATTCTTATTTTTGCAGTGCATACTGTTTCAATTGTATGATTTTTCCACCTTAGATTCTGTCTCTTTTCTTCTCTCTTAAATTAAAATGATTGATTTTTCGAAATTTCTATAAGTAGAACATTTGAAAACGTCTCGATTTGTATTATGGTGTGGTAAAATAAAAGTATTGAAATATACCTCCAGACTTATAAAATCCTGTTTAAATTAAATTACCTAATTTGTGAATAAAATTTTTATTCTATTCTGACAAACAATAATATAATATTTTAAAACTTAACTGTCTGCCGATTGGTTTTATTGAATGACTTAGATTACTTTCTGTTTTTGTTGGATATGTTCACATGAAAGTTTTCTTTTGCATTGAAGATAGTTTTGTGTATGAGTTTTTAAACTGAGGGTTTATGTAATAAAATTTATCTCCTGCATGATATTACAGTCCATGAAATTGCATGTTGTGAATTCTTTAGGGTTTTCTTTTTAAATGTGCTCCTATTTTCCTTACCTTATTCTGGAATGCATGTTAGCCTTTTTTTTTTTTGGAATATTAATGTATTATTTTTTAATTGTGAGATGTAAAAAGAAAGTTATGTCTTTATATTTAAGTGCTAATAACCATGCTTTGGTTATTAGTTACCATACTTAAAGTAATATGCATAATTTTCAACTTAAGAATGCATGAGACTTTTTGAAGTGCATCAATTTTTTAAGCAATCGTATTTTTGTGTATGTTTATTTTACCGATAAGAATGAATTTTTATTAACGAAAATTTGATTTATACAGACAACCATATGAATAAAACTGTGTTTCTTTAGTAGTAGAGAACAAATAAATATTTGCGAAGTATGATAATTGTCATTTGTAGAGAAACTTGTCATGTATTGACTAACTATAAACGATAGCAAACATAAAGTAGTAATTACGATTTGACATATATATATATATATATATATATATATATATATATATATATATATATATATATATATATATATAAGAGAAATTTGATTTGTTGCCGAAGAAATTTAACAGTTATTCTCTTTTTGGATTATATAGATTTGTAAGGAAAAGTGCATTATTAACTTTAGCATTTATTTATTTACTTTTTCAACGAAATTTTGGTTTAGTTCCAATAGCAAAAAATAAATAAGTGATGTGTTTGTTCTTTTTTCAAGATAGCTTCAATGAAAATATTGCATTCTTTTATCACAGTAACAAGAGAATAAATGACAATTTTTAGAATCTAAATTATTCATTGTATTTCCAGACAACAGTTAAGCCACTGGGTGGGCATGAAGTTATTAAATATACTAATTTTTCTAGGGTTATTTCATGTTAAATCTGTTAAGTAGCGAACATTTTAATATTGGTTAGGGTTGTTGCTTTGAAAAGGTGTAATTGCATTTGAGCTAGTACCATTTGATCGTAGGGCAGATGATGACCATATGCTCATTTAAATTCACATTTTTAACTTAATGAACATTTTAATGGTTTATTTTATTAGTTTTATCAAGATTTAAGCGATTTTATTTATGTATTATGATTCATGACATCATCATCCAGAATTGTACACAATATGTTTTTATAAGTGATGTAATGACAAAGTGAATGTGTCAAAATAAATAAAACCTCACCAATTATACTGGATGAAGTATTAACATTTTCCTAATATTTTTTAATTTATAGAATTTTTATTTTTTACAAATTTATTAGTTTGATAGTTCGTCTAATAATAATTTTTAATCCTCCAGTCTGGGGCCCAATAGCCTTAGGAACTTGCTCAGTCGAAAGTTCGATTATATAATTTCGAAATGAAATAGTAAGCAAGAGAATTAAGTCAAGTAGTAATCAGTTATGATTTTTTGCTAAGTAAACAATGTGTTTCATTTCATTAATTCATCATTATTGTAAAGATTGCATTTACTTCTTTCCATGTTTACTTTCATATTATAAATGATTATCTTTAAAAGTGATTAATTTTGTATTCTTGAAGATGAAAAGTGATGAAATATATTACTTGTTTGAGGAAAATCGCTGTTATTGTTGAAAAATTTTATCGAATAACCTTGAATCACTCCTAGGATAAATGATATACCGTATCTGATGCATAAAATGGGGCATGATTGTGCTTAATATAATAAAATTCAAAGCATTAAAAAATACTTTTTCCTTATGATCTTTGAATTGATGATTTGGTTGAAACAGTGTATTTCAGTTTCTTTCCATAGCCTTTTCAAGCAGACGAATTCGATTTTTATAATAGTGATCTAATTCTGAATATATGGAAATAACTACTTGGTACTGTCAGAATGATATGAGCTTGCGACATCGTTTCGCTGCATTGCAAAAGGATCTCAATCCCAACCTTTCAAAGAAGAAGAAACCAAATGAAGCTTGACTTTGTTGCTAGCTACAAAATGAAAATGTTTGAGTCGATACTGGTTAGAGCTAAGAAGAAACAAGATGGATGTCAGATAGTGTATAAGATTTGTGGAGAGAGAGTCAGTTTTGATTGATTTTTGTTTAAGAAAGAACAACTTTTGTGAACTCCATTGAATATAAAATTTATGGAAAACTACGTCTATATTAAACGGTGAAGGAAAAAATATTTTCATTTATTATAATATTTTTCATGATAAATATTATATTAAAATTACATTATAAAACAATTGTAGTAATAAATAGCTATTTTTTTTTATCTCCACAATCATTACTGTAACTCCCATAATCATTACTGTACCTTTACAATCATATTCATTACAAGGAATAGGATTTAGTATGAATTAAAATTCTGTAATGAAAAGGTTGAATGCGACTTAGCCATGAAAGTAAGGAAATTGAAAAATCTCAAAATATAATCACACTTAAATACTTGAGTCATCTCCTAGAAAAGCAATTAAAAAATTTGTAACAATTACTTTTTTTCTTACTTGATTGCAGACCCATGTCATTGTCCTTTAGTCTCGAGTTTTTCAGTTGTTTCAGTTGTTGTCATTGCATACTTTTCCCTAGCTCACGTAACTTATTTGTTCCTGGAAAATGCATCTGGTAAAATTGCAGTATATGAGCTTAAGAAAGTTTGCTAAATTTTTGTGAAATATTCATTTTACATGATTAAGTTAACAATGCGATATTAGATATACGCTGAAGATGGAAGCTGAAATAATTAGTTAACCCCTAGGTTTGTGTAAAATCTGTGTAAATATAAATTGAATATATTGTACGTTTGACATTTTCTCCTAAATAAAGAGGTTTAGATGTTTATTGAGTCAAAACAATGAGAAAAAGTGTAAGCACTTGGACAACTTTTTTTTGTTGTTGTTGTTGTTACGAAAATTTACATAACATAATTGACTTAGTTATTGAATGCATATGTAGCAAAAGTAGTTGAGAAAGAATAGTACCCTCTTTTCATATGAAGGAATCAGCCACTGCTGAACTTATTCGCTTTATAGCATAAATGATTGTCAATATTTTTTAGTTGATAATTTATTATATCCTTCTTATATTATTCAAGCTGGAATTTTTAAAATCAGATTTTTAATCAGTAAGGAGCTTAATAGTTTCTATTTATTTGAATTTTGGTTGGGTATCTTTAAAATGAAAAATACTTTGAAGTATAAGATTTATGTTTAAATATAAAAATTGGCCTTGCGAAATAGATGCTTACTGAAAATTTGTATAAAATTCCTTATTAACCTAGAGTTTACTACATCTTTGATTTAGTTGTTAAATGCAAATCATTCAAATTTATAATTGCTCATTATTTACTTTTTCTCTACTATTTAAAGTTATATGTTTTGCAGTTTTGGTTTAAGCATGTTTTTGCTAAAATAAATTGTATTTATACAGTCATGGGTAATGAAAGTTTTATATTGGTAGAATTGTTTTGAAAAAAGAAAACATTATTTTCTCTTTGATTATGAAATTATACTTTTATGAACTTCATTGGTAAATATAGCTTATATTTCACATCAGTTAAAAAGCAACTGGAAAATGGAAATCCCTTTACTTTTCTACAAATAATTATTTTATGAAATTTTCTTAAGGTGAGGTTCTGTCGCTTTTTGATTTTGACACAAAGAATGTTTTTAATGCTAATTTGAGCAACTTTGAATATTTCTTAGTGAGCCTCATTCAAGGTTTTATGCAGCACAAATAGTCCTTGCATTTGAATATTTGCATAGTTTGGATCTGATATACAGAGATTTGAAGCCTGAAAATCTGTTGATCGACCAGCAAGGCTACATTAAAGTAAGTTTCTTTGTTTCGTGATTAATTAAATTGATTTCTTTCATTGTAGCTCGTATATTTGATCTTTCTTGAAAAGCTACTTATGTAAAAAAATTAAAATGATTTAATGAGTGGTGTGACTTATATTGAGTATAAGAAATTGAATTTTTTAGAATGATATGCAATATAGAATCATATGAAAAATATCTTATGCTCATCATTATAAAAATTTATCGGCTGTTTTGCTAAACTGTAATTACATTTTGGTTTAGTTGGTAAACATGTGTTGAAAATTTTTTCAAAAAAACTAACTTCTTTGTTTTAGCTTATATGAATTTGAATGAATTATTTACTTATTGGCAAAACTTATTAAACTTTTTACACTTGTAGCATCATTGCAGATGAAACAAATTTTTACTACCAATTTTTTTTTTTTTTTTGCAGAATTTTGCTAAGAAACCAAAGTTGGTTAAATTAATAAGAAAAAGATGCAATTGTTAAAATTAAAAAAATTTCAGTTGAATATTTTACATTTAAGATTTTTTTTAAAATTTAAAATTGTTGAAAATGGGAAAGAAGAAGAGTAGAGAGTATTCAGGATACTATCTGTAGGCCAAAATTGTTAAATCTTTTTTTTTTATTTGAAATCAGATTTAGTAATTATCTACTGTTTTAAATATTCAAGCATATTGGGAAAGATGGCATTATTATGTTGCTTTTTTTCTGTCAGAAGTCGGTAATTTTCAGAAATATTTTGTTAAAAGGATTTTCTGTGTATTAAGTATGGAAAATGAAATAAATTATCAAGTAGATCTTCATTTAAACTTTTTTTTAATTCATACATTTAAATTTTTATAGAAATGTTTCAAAGTTCTATATTTTACCTTCTAATATGCATTCATTCTAATATTTAATCTAAATATATATTCATTTCTTTAAAGTTTAATACTCATCATCTTAGTTTAGTTAAAATTTTCCATGAGGTTTTGGAAGATAATTAACTGTAATTTTTTTTTAAGAAGTAATAGCTTTTTAGAACCTAAATGTTACTTTGTAATTCATTTTGAATGCTTAAGTTCTTATTTACATCATTAATAATTGATACATCTTAACACATTATCTACTTTATTTGCTATCTTTGTGAACTTACTTAACTTCTGGAAATAATTTTCATTTTATAAATTTAGTATTTTTAGATAATGAAGCTCTAATGATTATTTAAGTATGATGTAGCTTTATGGGACCAGTACAAATTTTGATACATGTGATATTTAGTCTTTTCAGCAATATATGTGTTGATATAATATGTGCTGTGTTATCGCTTCATGTTCAGTGTTGAAAATTATGGATGTAATATATAAAAAGCTGAAAAGGGAATTTTTCGAGAATGACTATTTATTATTTTATTCTGAAAATGTTTGTTTATATGAAAATAAGAATTAATTTACTATATTTGACTCCAGATCTTGCATGTTGCTGCTTTGTTCAAAAGTTGTTGGAGCTTTATTCATTTATCATGCATCTCAGTAATTATTTAATATATTTTTCTTTTATTTAGGTCACTGATTTTGGATTTGCTAAACGAGTAAAAGGTAGAACATGGACCTTATGTGGAACTCCAGAGTATCTTGCTCCTGAGATTATTCTCAGCAAGGTGAAGTATATGTTACATTGTGTAGTTTAGATGATATTCTGTTTTGAGTGAGGTGGTTTCTGCAACCCTTATATTCGTTTTATATTGTTAAAAAAATAAAAAATAAAATAAAAAAAAACTTTTCATACTATTTCCTATTTAGTTTTCTGTATTTAATTTGATGACATCTTCTTTGTGTTGTCATTATGCTTCATCTAAAAGTCCATAAAACATTCGGTATTTTTCTGAATTCCATGTAATTTTTGTATTGAATTATAACATCTGTAGATGATTTTTCTTAATTTATTAGTTTAAAAATGAAAAATAAAAAAATTCATGCATGTATGATTTATTCTCAATACAGTTAGGCATTTAATTGCTATGGTAAAGACTTTTTTTTTTTTTTTTTTTTGAAAATTTAAATACGTAGTTCAAATATGGTTTCGCTTTATGTTATAAGTATTTTGGATAGGTTTTGAAGCGATGATTTTAAATTCGTCTTTCAGGGATATAACAAAGCTGTTGATTGGTGGGCTCTGGGTGTTCTGGTTTATGAAATGGCAGCTGGCTATCCTCCTTTCTTTGCTGACCAACCCATACAAATTTACGAAAAAATCGTATCTGGAAAGGTATTAGTTTTAGAACTTAACTACCATTTATTTCTCTTCTTTAATTGTGCTTTAAAAGTTATTGTTTCTGTATTTTTATTTATAAATATATTTTGTTCCTTTAATAGTTAAAAATATAGTATTTGTTTAATAGTTAAAAATATAGTATTTGTTTAATAGTTAAAAATATAGAATTTGTTTTCATCCCATTTCTTTCAGGTTCGTTTCCCATCACACTTTACATCAGACTTGAAAGATCTGTTGAAAAATTTGCTGCAAGTGGATTTAACCAAGCGATATGGGAATCTGAAGAATGGCGTGAATGATATCAAAAATCATAAATGGTTTGCAACTACTGATTGGATTACGATATTTCAGAAGAAGGTAAACTAGAGTATTTATATATGTTGTTGAGATATTAATATTTTATTTTTCATTTTCCATCTTCATAACGTTTCCAAAAGTAAATATATTTACTTTTATTTCTTTTACAATATTTATATAAGTGACTTAAAAAATTTTCCTATTATAATAATATTTAAAATAAGTAGCTTTTTATTAGTTTTCAAAATGAGTGATTCTGTACTGTTCATTTCGTCTATGCATTAGAAGAATATGAATAAAACACAATAGAAAGCAGAATTGTTGTGTGACCCGAGGCAGTAATGTGCTCTCTATTGTGGAAAAATAATAATTAATATTCTAAAATGAATTAAAAAACTTCTGCTATTCGAGGAGAGAAAAGGCTATCTATGGAAGCAAATGCATCTCCTTCCTGAAAATAAACTAACTCAATTATCTTTCTATAGCATCATTATAGTTATTGCATTCTCTTTTATATATTATAATAGATTAAAGTAGCCGTGACTTAAATTATTTTAATAAACAAGTTTCATTACTAGTCGATTTCTGCCATTTATTATTATTATCCTAATCGAATGTAGGGCGTGCAAAAATAGAGATAGTACTCCAAAGATAAATATCCAGTATATTTCGTTTTCACAAGTATAAAATATATTAAAGAAAGAAGCAAAAACTAATTGTAAAATAAGTAGATATTGTTTAATTTGTTAGTATGTCCGAATTGAGAGGTATTTACTAATATAATATTTTGTAATGTGAGTCTATAAAACTGATTTTTATATCGATTATTTTGTGCCATAAAGTTAAGGTTATGATTAAAAGTATTTCAGAGTAGAATGCTATTAATTGCAATATTTATCTGCGGTAATTTCTGATAGTGCTTTTATGTTTTCGTGTTGTTATGTGATCCAATGTGTATTTCGAACGAACGTAAAAATACTTAAACAATATATATATAATATAGTAATTTTCTTTCAAACAGTATAGAATATCTTGGAATTGAATTTAACTATTTTATTATCGCCCATCTTCCCTTCTTCAATTTATTTTATTGTGTTTGACAGACTCCCTACTACATTGTGTTAATAAAATGATTTGGATGTGTTGAATAATTGAATCACAGTTTTTATCTTATGTTAGTTGTGATTTTTCCAATAATTATATAAAATTGGAAAGCTTGAAGTGTGTCTTTTTTTAAAATTACACTGCTTAAATTCAGTTGTCTTTTGAAATTTCTTGCTGTAATTTTATTTAAGACAAGTTCTTGGCATCAGTTTAATGTCAGTTTACATTCAATATTTTTAAACAATAATTTTAATGCTGCTCCATTAAATGCAGTGTATTTTTTATAGTCTACTGATGGATTCACTAATGATAACAAGTATACCTTTTATTCTATACTTATTAGTAGAATAAAACCGGATTAATATCTTATTTCAGTTAAAAGTATTTTTGGTATTCATTCAATTAATTTATCTGTGTGATATTTGTTTCACTCATTGGATGATCCAAATGGGAAAATGTTTAAATTGTCTTTATATGCTTGAGTTAATGTTACAATTTTTCAAGAATATATATTACATTACATCAAACTCATTTCTGTAAATAAATTTTCTGACATTGATATATTCATTTTTTTCTTAATTGAAGAATATGTAGCTGTTCTTGTTTTTTAATGTGTAAGATACAGTCTGGTAGAATTGATCTTGAATAACATAAAGGAATCCTATTTATGTTTAAATATTTTCTGGCATGTTTTTTTTTGGGGGGGGGGTCTTTATTTTGTTTTAAATATTACTGCAGGTGCATGAATGGTAACCACCTTATATAAGGGTAATGGCTGTGTTGTATGATGCTGCTGATTTATCCTCATATGGCAGTTAGCTTGTTCTCTACTTCAGCTGAAGTGTGAAGAAACTGATTCCTTATTATATTACAGTACACTGTTTACATATACTTCAGTATTTGAAGCATAGCATTGAAAGATTTCCTTTTTGAGATGTTGAAGATAACATAAATACAAGGAAAACCAATACTTATTATTGACTCAATTCTTAATCCATTCTTTAGTTAGTTAATCAGTTATTCATTCCATTTAGGGAGTGTCAAATTTTCTGATCTTAGTACGATATTCCAAAAATGATTTCTTTTTCTCCTTGTTTGTTTGTGTGTGTGTGTCCTTCCCTTCCTCTCCTTGTATTATCTTTCAAGACCTTGTGGACTTTTGATTAGAGGATGGCTTATCACTTTTCATCTGTCTATTCAAATGTGAGAAATTATTTGATGTAATTATTCAAAATAATAATATTAATTTTATGTATAAAATCAATTTTATTAATTTGCATGATAAAATGATATACACAGATATAAAATATTTATGGTTTATTAATTATAAATATTATTAATTTTTTATGTTATATATTTCTGAACCTTGCAGGGTTGTTTGTAATCTGAAATGGTATAATAATTAAAGTCGGTTATTCCCTTTTTAGAATGCTTTTTTAGTTTTTCTAACTTGAATTTACTTTCTAAAGCTTGTTTTCTTATGGTGATGGTATACACTTTTTTATTTTAAATAAAACTATCTATTAAATGCATGTATTTGTATAAAATGCTTGTATAATTTTTCTTTATCAATACATTTATGCATGGTTTAAAATTCATCTGTCTCATTTTAATGCATGTATTTTTTTCTTTTATTATTCTTATGTTTTTTATTTATCTTTTTTTATGTTTTATTATTTGCATGCATTTATTTCCCTTGCATGGCTGTTTAGATGAAAGCCCCTCTAATACCTAAACTAACATCAAAAGGAGATACTCGACAATTTGATAACTATCCAGAAGACAAAAACACTTTCAGACGAACTCTTACCGATCATTTTGCGAATGAATTTCAAGGCTTCTAGAGCAGCTTAGATTCTTCTGTGGCTAAGAGGTCAATAATTTTTATCTATTGAAGTTTTTTAAGTCAAAATTTTTATTTTGAAACTAGATTGGAATCCAAGAATTGTATTATTTCTCTATTTATGTGTATATACTGAACTCATGTGTAATTAAACCTAAGTTGTGAATAAATTGTTTTAATTACATTATGAATAATTTTTGTTGATCTGATTTGCCTTGTATTTCCATATTGTTAGAGGTTTACAAAATAGCTATTAGTTATTCATTCTAATAGTTTCAATTAACAGCATATCAGTTATTATTTAATAGTAAAGATTACATCACAAATATCAATATAATCTTTAAATGATTTTCAGTATTTCCAATGACAAATTATGTTGTATTACTGTCTGAGTAAATAACTGTTCTTTGAAATGAAAAGGAATATGATTAAATGTGTGAAAGTGGATTATAATCAGCCTATCGTCCGATTTTATTTATTTTATAATTTATGAAAGTTAATAAAAATAAAATCATGAATAAAACCCAACTTAACATACTTTTATAGATGCTACATGGAGAATAGTCTGAAAATTTAGTGAAACAACTGAAAAATTATATTGAACTAATTTACATTTCTTGCAAAAGAATAAAATATTTCCATCATTCAAATGGTCTTAGTAGATTTTAAAGGAAAAATTAATTTTAAGTAAACAATCAGTTAATTCCGAAACATAAATAAAGTAGCATTTTTGTTCAAAAGAAAATTGGCCTTATAAAATTTATATAAAGCTATTTCATTTTTTTAAAAATGATTAACTAATAGCATTTACACATAAAGAATTATATCCCTAAGCATTCCTGTTTAAAATTCCAAACTACGCCTTTGAGCAGCTATTATATTTTTTATCTTCGAGTTAATTTTCCACTATTATATAAATACGTTTATAAACAGATTTTTACTGATTCTATTTTTACTGATAATTTCATACTTTTTATTTAATTTGATAAAAAAATTTGGTAGCTAAAACTTTCATGAAGATTACTGATATTTGTTATTGTAGGTTAATGTGTGACTATCACTTTTGTGGTTTTCACCAGTATATAATTTATTGTGTCAAAAAAGTCGATTTAAAGCTGATCTTGCTAGTGTTACAAGTGGATATGTAGATTCGAATTAGAATGGTGATCACATCTTTTAAATAGACATAAAAGTTGAAGGTTATGAATGAATTAATTGTGTATATTGCAGTTTTGAGAGATAGAATCGTGTTATGCAAGAAATATCAGTAGCGAACGTGCAATTTAAGTTTTTTTTAAAGTTTGTGAAATCTCGAAAACTTTTCTTGTGATGTGTACTGCTTTTTATTCCATTACCTTTTTATGAAATTCTTGTGTATCAAGCACCATCTTCATAATTTTGTAAAAATTAATTAGAGTTAATAGAAAACTTGATGCTGTTCTCTATGATGCATAATACTTTATATACAAAGAATAAAAGAGCAATGAATAATTAGAACATAAAAGTGCTAACGCAGCGTACGATCGTTGACAACGAAGCTGTGGATTGTAATGCAGGCTGACTTTCCACCTGGCGATTTTTTTCTCCCACGGACAGACATTCCACATGTTGTCAACCACTTCTGTCAGCAAAGGAATGATTATTGTGCATAAATATTACCTGTCGATGTTTGAAAACTCGTTAGTGTCTTGACAACATGGTACACTACAAGTCAACATCAGTGTTTGTTCTAGCATTTTGAATAATTATTTATTTGTCCCCCCTCCCTTACTATCAATGCGACTGCATGTAAGAATTTTTTGAATAATAGTTGAGGAAGTTTTCCCAGAGTTACATTCTGATAGATATTTGCCAGAGTATGATTTTCTACAACATCTGAAGTCGTCTTTTTCCTATCTTTATTTTTTCATAATAATCCGTTTCGTTTCCACAACTATACTTGCAGTGCTCGTACGCCGTGTTTCTGGCTCATATTTCTACGTTATTATTGCTTGGTATTGAATTTCTAACCATTTGCAAATTATGATACAATTATTAATCAACCTAAATATAAGAAAACTATAAAAAAATTTCATTGATTTAGCATCTTTTAATAGTTCTTTAAACAATCGTTTTCCTAACTTATATTAATATAATTATGTAATTTTAGTGAATTTAAAGTATTTTGAATAAATAATAAAATTTGCCAATATGCAAACCCACAACATGAATTAACTATTAAATGTGGATTTATTTGCATACAAAGAAATGATTGAAAGTTCTAAAAATACAAAATCGATATTATTATTGTATAATGAATAATCTTGTATTAACAATTCTTCTTTCTTACTAAAACTATTATTTCTGTTCTGACAAGAGGTTAACTTCTTATTGTTTGAAAATTAGTTCAAATATTTTTCAAATTTAAAACTTGGAAGATTCTTATTTAGATGTCTAGGATGAAGTTAAGTACAAAATACTTAATTAAGAAGTGATTACTTTGTGCGACCATTTACTGCATTAACCTCATTCATTTGGTTTTTATTAAACTAAACTTTGAAAATTTTCGTATTCCTTAGCCATTGTTTAATCAAAAAATAGATAGCATTTTTTTTTCTATGTTGGTTAAAGGAATAAAGATATCAAAGCTGTAAATTCAAAGGATAATTGCTCTATTTCATTTAAGTATTAAGGTAAGGACGATTAAGGCATGAAATGGATAATTTTGACTTTTGAAAGAGTTATTAGAAAATAATATTTTTTTGAAATCTGAAAATTGATGTAGAAATAGTACAGTTCAAATCGAAAGCATTCCACAGTTTTCAATTATATTATTGTGTACCTAAGAAAAATATAGATTGCATCGATTTATAAGCTTCCATGACTTTTTGGGAGTATATTCTTATTGTGCTATTATGCGAAACTATTATATTTTCGGTTCTTTTAAGAAACATTTATCTTTATTATCAGTAACTCAATTATATATATATATATATATATATATATATATATATATATATATATATATATATATATATATATATATAAAATATAATTTTAATTAAATGTGTAACAAATACTTACACAGCTAAATTAATGAAAGGTGAAACTCGGCAGGATAGTCTGGTTTGACATTCTTTAGGTTAGAATATTAAGATGTTTGTGTTATTAATCTACTAATGATTTTCACACAAGAGACGATATATTCTTATAATTCTGTAGACTATTCTCATATTTATTGGTCAAAGACAAGGATATTAAGTAAAGTTTATTTTGTAAAATACATATTGTTCTTTCATTTTGTGAATGGTAAAATCTATGAAACAACTGGTAATATATATGTAAGTTTAAAAATGAAAAACGGGATCAAGTTTGATTAAAAATTACCCACATCATCATTTCTCAGGTATGTTAATTTGAGTGCACTTCAAGAAATTTCCTGATAGCTTTCACCCTAATGTATTTTTTTGTATATATATATATATATATATTGGTATTTTGATCGCTTATAGAAATGATTTCATATGTATTACAATATTTCCTTATGTTGAGCAATCATATTTATAAATAAAGAACTGAAGGTTTTTTTTATTTTATTTATTTCCTATTAATTGTATATGTGTCTGTCTCTAGCTGAAAATTCAAAATTTGCGCTATATAATATTAGCTAATGAAAGATGTTTTACTTATTTTGTTGCTAATTTTCTTTTAAATTTCTTATTGATTATCATATGATTCTATAACGAAATGTTTAAAATTTTAGATATAAGAACTGTATGACTGTTTGAATGAAAATATTTTAATTAGTTAATAATACCCTTTAAAGTTATTTTAAAAGAGAATTTTATGGTAATCTGAATTACCTTTATTTGACATACAAATAAAATTCCTATTACTTGCCACCAGAGGTAAAAAAAAAAAAAAAAAAAAAATTCATGTTGATGATTACATTTACAGAATATAAGAAATAATGAAATGAAATATTCTCGTATTTTAGGTTTTTGCTGCAGAACATTCATTGAGAAATTTATCTTAGTTTTACATATATCACATTTTAATATTTTTAGTCACATAAATACTTCTCATAGGAAAATTTCTTAAACTTATTGGATGTTATGTTCTCAATTCAGTGGTTGTCTTTAAAACATACATTCTGTAATTTATCATATTGTACTAGTAAAATACTTGCATGCAAATGGCATGATGAAATGAAAGAATAATTCTGGGTATTTTAAATCAAGTTTCTTAATGTACTGGTTGAAGAACGAACTGAAGATCGCGAATAATGAATGCTACTTAATGTTAGTATTTTAAGTTGTTTGGAGTTGAAGTTTCTATTATTATGTATTGTCAAAAAAAGCACAAGATTTCAATAAAATCATTTAAGTTTTATCTCTGTTAAAAAAATTTCAATTGATCGATTTTCTTTTAAATGCTATGTTGAAAGGAAATTTAATGAAAATTTGTTTCCACAAATAGTAATTTTAGTTTGGCATTTTATTATATAAACTTTCGATTATTGAGCCATCTTAGCGTTGTGAAAATTGCTAATTCTCTCTGGTTTGACCAGTAAAGACCAAGTATATCCATTCTTTTCTAGGTATTCTGTGTTTGTATTCAAATATTTTTACGAAAATTACAAATCATTAGGATTTTTTTATGATTATAAATTATATATTTGTATGGCATTCGAAAGAAAAACTGTAGTGATTGAATGTAACTGTATTGACTGAACCATTAGGTATTTCCATAGAGTTGCAGTGCTTGTTCTATAATTGTAGCGATTAGATGACAAGATGGTAAGTATGAGAAAATAAAGTAATTAAATAGATGGGATTAATGTTGGATGTTAATATTATTAGTAATTCATTCTTTTAGCAGAGACAAATTAGTTTTAACAGCAGTATGAACTGCAATGGATGTAATAGGGTTAGTTAAAAACACAAGGTATTTTTGATTATCTTTTCCGAGTATCCCCGTGAGTATGTATATTTCCATTGCTCTGAAACATTGCAATCATTATATATATATATATATATATATATATATATATATATATATAATATCCTTTTCGTAAATTAAAATTTCAAATTTCTGGAAGACAATTATGCACAAAAGCTTTTTTCCCTCATGTATAGGTGGAAGCTCCTTTCATTCCAAAATGCAAAGGACCAGGTGATACCAGCAACTTTGATGACTATGAAGAAGAGGCACTGCGCATATCATCAACGGAAAAATGTGCCAAGGAATTTGCTGACTTTTAGTGTTTGCATCAGTTCTACACTCCTAACTGCGGAGTAAACGTTGTAGCCCTTTTTAGCTGGGCATAAAATAAAATTAACTGAAAAGGGAAGAGCATTGTGTTGCCAATGATAGCTTGTAAAACAATGCACGGAAACAAAAATCATACATACCAAATCCCAAAAACCAATCTAATCTACCATCACTGTGCACAAGGAATTAAAATATTTTGACATTTTGATGTTTTAAAATGTCAGTGACATTCTAAAGAGTATTAGCTTTCATAATTTTATCATGAAAGATTCTTTATTTTATGGTAATGCAAATGTTCCATGCTTATGATTTATATTGTATGGTTATTTTTAATACATGTCTTTGCTACAAGCTGATATTTGTTTTGACAGCTTAGTAACATCAGAAGTTGGAATACAAATATCAATTTTATGTTTTTATTTTCTTATTAAGCTGGTGTCATCTTTAAGATGTTAATAACTAAGCCGATAAATGCAGAGCTACATTAATGTTTCTGTGTATAGTGTACAGCAATGTCATCGGATTTTAGGATACTAGACTATTAAAACTTAACGCTCCATCCGTGTGCCCAGTTGAGAAGACAGCTGTATACTTGTCTTGCCTGTTGCAACAAAACTAATGGCCAGAATTGAAAACTTTATTTTGTAGATTTAGAAGTTTTGTATTAAAAAGTATTGATATAAAACATTATGAAATCAAGAATAGTGGGGATTAGTATGTGACAATGCATAGTACTATTGTTCATTTTCCACGGATCTTTAGTGCGCGCGCTGGCACAGGAAATGGTTCTAATATTTTCCCATTGCTGAAAAGCACATTTCTTCATTAGCTGCTGTACATAGTTTTATGTTTCATGCCATAGCTGAAGTTTTAAAATCAAGAGTCTGTGTTGAAATGCCTTGTGATTTGCCTTGAAATATTATTTCATGTTTTGCTTAGTGTTATAAATTGTTATTGTTTCATTTTATAGAGCTGGCTTTTGTCAATGCTTAGTGTGGTAGCTGTTATTTGTGACGTGACCTTGCAACTTCATTCAGTTCCCTCAGGAGTGGGTGGTAATATTAACATTTCATTTAAAGTATTTTGATTCCCATGCTTTAATCTTATAGACATGTTATAGCATGGTCCATTTATTACATTAAATTTACATTAAAACATTAATTATACATTGATCACAGAAATGCATCTGTTTGGGAAAGAAAGAGTAGATATAGATATCTTTTTTCATTGTGCAGCCACAGATTTGTAAAGCAAATTATATATATATATACATATGTGTAATAAATTTTATTAGTGGATCAGTGGAACTTGAATGGCAGCCAGTGAAAAATGAAACAAACTAGTCGGAAATTAGCAGTCAGTTGCATGAGCTGAAGCTCTTGTCTGTATAACTCATTGCCATGTATATTTGTTAATTCGTGTTTAAAGTTGTTCTTGTATTAAAGATTCTTATGCTATATATTTATTAAATGTGTTTCTTCATTCCATTTCATTTGACAAAATTAAAACATTGTCCCGTTAAGAGTTCATGAACTGTTTTTTAATATATTATAAATTTTTTAATTGCTGTTTTCTAATATATTTTAGACATTTAATAAAACAAACCTAAATAAATATATCAATAAATTAAAATCATTATAATTGTTTCAAGTGTCTATTTCTGTCTAGATATACTACTAGTACTCGTCAACTAACAATATCAGTTTTGCCTCCCTGTGTGCTAAATTGTATTGTAAAATTCTAAAAACTACATTTAACTTTATAACTTCATGACTTTACTGAAAAATTGATAATAAATTGATTTTTGTTTGCATGCTGTAGCAAGTGTTTTCATTGTTTTATTTGTCTTTTTTGTGAAACAGTTGATGTAAATTAATAAAAACTGAATGTATCAAACACTACATGAGTTTTAGTCAGCTTTTTACACCTTTCATTTCAAAAGTTACAAAATGTTTCTTTACTAAAAATAATTTTGAAATAAAATTTCACTTTTTCAGGCCTTTTATAAACAGAAAATGTTTTTATTACTGTAGAGCAATTCTAGTTTTGTATGACTAATTTTATGATCATTAAAGGACATTTTAACATATCATGACGATACATGAAAGGAAGGAAAGGAAAGTTTTTATAATATTCATGAAAGCAAAACAGTTGCAATTATATACTAAATTATATACTATGTATCTGTGCTGTCTTTATATTATTTTTCATTGCTCATTTAAACTATATGAGATAAAGAAATAAGATTATTTTATTGTTCCGCCTTGTTTGAATTTCACAAGTTTATTTTTGTCTTCAAATTTTATTACACTTAATGCTTTCTCAGTTAGAAGGTAATAGAAATTTTTATCTTTATAAGCAAAATTATTTTCAAGCTAATTCTTATTCATAGCTTAATGCTTATTGTTTTTGCCATTGATAATTTCATCTGGTACTCCAAATTGATGCATTAGGTCAGTTTCTTATTTCTAACGATCATTAATATGTTATAGCGCTATCAGATAAATAACTGGTAATTTAAATTATCGCTTTGTTCCGTTTTTGACAGATTTAAGGAAGATGGCGTGGCTGTATACCATTGTAAATCTTTCGTTTTAAAAAGCAAAATTATTGAAAAAGATGCGTCAATACTCATTGTAGATGATACTTGAGACCTGTTGAGGAACTAGCCCGCATACATATGCGTATTAACTACATAAGAATTTCGAAGAGTGCCTGGTTTTTAGAGGTTTAGTCCAGAGCTATTTGCTTTTTTAATATTTTGCATTGTGTATTTTCTGTGTAGAAGTACTATTTCATTCAAATAAATTTATGCAAGATTTTTCAGCAAAAAAAAGGCCTTTCACTGATAACAAATATGTTGCTTTTGATAACCAAAACTGATTAACATAATTATCAAAAACATAATAATCAAAACTGAATTTAAAACTTATTTAATGGACTGGAGATAAGCTGTCTAGTCATATCTAAAATTAATCATCAAAAGTTTATAAATATTGATGCGTAATTGTTTAAGATACAATTATTTAATTTTACTTATTGTTTTGTAAGGATAATTATTTAGACTATTATATCATAGAGGTTAAAATACTAAATGAAATTACTATATATATTTATGTATTCCTTTTTATTCTCGGTTTTTCTTCCTAGTTCTGACTTAAAATAATTTATATTTTGTGTTCTTGGATTTGTTGTCTACTGACTATTTTAAATCTTATTACTAACAGTATTTTTAGTTTTGTAGATAGATTACTGTAACATTATCTGCAAACAGTGGTTTGATGCAGTATTTATGTAGTATGACACTTTCACTAGGACCGATATTAATTTCACCATAGAAGAATTTTAAAATAACGTACTCGGAATAACTTTTTAAATTACCCATGTGAGACAGGAGTAAAAATATGCAATTTTTTATTATGCACAGTACATTGTAATAATAGAAAATTCGTACTTCTCAATATTCAAATAAATTGAAATGCACAGTTTGCTTATAGAATGTAAGAGAATTATTATAGACAGTTTTAACAATAGTAATATTTCATCATCCAAAAACTTTTTCAGTCGTATATAGCATATTAATTTCTTATTATAAATACATCTGATAAGTGCGAATATTGATTCCACCAATAAAAGATAAAGTTTGAAATCCACAGTTGGATTTTAGTTTTATGTTTATTAACCAGTAGCTAAGGAAAATTTTACCAGATAATCAAATCTGTTTGTAATTCATCTGCTCTCGTCAATTTAAAAAAATTGTAGAGATCAAAGTGTCTCTAAACTATCACATGATTTTTTTTATAAGACCATTGCAAATTCTTGAACTAAACGTGGAAAGTAAAGACTTAAATTTTTAGTTTCCAGTTGTTAATCTGATACTCAAGGTTTGAATGGTTCATTCAGTGAGATGGTTAGTTTCAGTCGAAGAAAGTAGAGCTATTAATTTATTTATTCAAAACTCTTATCCTTTGCAGGAATAGAATTAAACATCAGTTATTATAAATGTCGCACTTTAAAATTATTTTTTGTAAAATGTTTTATTTTTTTAATGTAAATAGTTACAAGCAAAACATCTTATAGAAATTCTTACTCTGATATAATATTCTTGCACAGAATAGTGGATCTATTTTTCGTAATTATTCATTAAAATTTCTTACTTTAAAGGAAGAGAATGATATAAAATCCAATCGAAAATATTTATTGTTTCTTTAAACAATTTTTTTCTGTGTATTTTTGTTTTTTCTGTACAGTTGGAAGGAAGTATTTTAATTTTTAATGCTTTTTATTCCAAAATTTAATTATAAAATGAATAAATAATAATGAGAAGCATAAAGAAAAATACTCAAGTAATTAATTAATTTAATTACATTTCCTGTATAAAATAAACTAAACTTTAAATAAATATTTGCATGATTTTTTTTTCAAAAATGACTGTGTAAAGATTATTTTTCTTCAATATAAGCGTGTCTTCAAAGTATATTTAATAAGAAGGGGAAAAACCCTTAATAAATAGGAATAAGTATAATTCTGTGCAAAAACTACACTTAATTATATATCATGTTCTCATGCAAATAATATGTCTCATATGTATGCAAATAACAACTCATATTGCAAATTTATCTGAATTGTATAAGCAAAATAAATTTTCTAATGGTAGTTATGTTGATAAATGAAAGTTATGTAATATCTTACATTATATTAAAGATATACACATAAAACTTTTCTGAAAATAAAGTTTCCACATTCATTTATGTCAGTTTTAATTTCAGCATTTTAAACTAAAATTACTATAACAGCCAGACATCTTGTTTCATATTTTGATCTCAAATTGAGAATAGCAAATATAAAAGTCACTCGGATCATACTTTTATTTTTCGCTCTTTAATCAGAATTTGCTTTAGAAAGGGCCCTTGAAGAATCTACACCTTGTCTCTCCGTTGCTATGCCACTGCATGTTAATCAGGAAAAATACAACTATGGCACCTCAGAAAGAATATAGGTCTACGGAATTAGGGAAGGATACAAATATTTACCACTTTTGGTAGTGACGAAGTAATCAAGCATTCCTTTAAAAAAAAATGAAAGTGAAAACAACATACAGCCCATAAAAAATTACATGATATATTCTAATCATTAGAATCTAATGAAGGAATGGGACACACTTTATCATAAAGCAGATTGAAGAAAACAATCAATAGTACCTCGTACCTATTCCTGATTTGAAGAGTCATTAATGTAGTAAAGATGTATCCATCATAGTGGTGTAGCAACGGTAACTAGAGCATTGATCGTAATCGTCCACCCGTTGCAGTTAATCATCATCGGTTTAATAATACTTACTGGAATCTGGACATGGATTTTTTTTCAACCATTCGTCATATTTGAGTTTAAGAAAAAGGCACAGACATAGTAATATTCAGACTCCATACACTGTCGACACTGCTAGTTAGTTAATTAACGAAATATAGATCTTTGGCTTAAATATAGCATTTTTACTGAATTAATCATGAGAATATGTATTTTCGACATATTTTTGCTGACCGATACCAAAGCTTGACACAAAACTATATTAGTAGTCACAAGAAAACGCATCGAATTTCATTGACTTAAGTCATTACGTTTATGAGTTATTGCATTTTCGTACTTGCAAAAATACAGACGGTCAACCGGTAAAAGGTTAACTATTTTGAGAAGTAATTGGATTTTTAATAAATATAACTGACGACTAAATCGTAGCAAGAAATCAATTAAAATAAAAAATTAATTAATTAAATTTAACGAATTAAACAACAACCTATATACAGGGCGCGCCATAAATTCGTACAAATTTCAAAAAATCATTATAAAAAAGTAGTGTTAGAAAAAAATTGCGATTTGCGGGAATATGTTGAATGAGTCTTTTGATTTTTTTCCATTCAAAAAATGGCCGATATATGGCGCTCTCAAGTCAAACAGATACTTTATGCAAATCAGGAAAATAAAGTACTGTAATTTAACACAGCGCATTTTATTTTAAGCAAAAGATTCTCAGCATGACCGCCATTTTAAGCAAGTAAGGCGCGTAACTACACCAATTACAGCTGAATTTAGCATGCCGGCGTCGATGCCATCAACGACCCGTTCATGGCATCTCTGAGATCTAAAGTGGCTGGAGAGCCTTGGTAGACACAAGACTTTAGATATCCCCACAACCAAAAGTCCGCTATTTCATCTGTTCACATAATGTTAGCGGCCATTATGGGTCAGGTTCCATTTTAAGTTCAGTGTTGTAAGTTTTTAAAGTTCAGTTTAAATCAAATCAATATGAAGTGGACCCTATTATTCATCGTCAAATTAGTTGATAAAAAGAGAATGAATTCTCCTAATCATGTTTTATTTATGAAAACAATTACTGGTTCTTCGAGTGTTGGGAAATACAATGCAAACTTTCTTAAATTATGAGTTCAGAGAAGGATGTTGTTCGTGTAATTCGGATCGCGATAATAATGAACTTCCAGGATTGTGAAAATGACAGGGACGTCGTCTCTAAGGATTACAATGGCATAAGTGCATTGACACTGCTCCCATCCTACCCTCCATTATTGAAAAATAAATAAATGTAATTAATTTCCTGAAGTATTTAGCTTCACTGTTGTTTCCAACTATTCCTGTCCTCACAGCTATTGACAAGCGTTCATTTTCAAAATAAATCCTGCTGAATGAATTATATAGAACAAGAGAAGTTTAGTAATCAGTAGCAGATTTCAGAATTAGGCAGTTGCCTGGCACTTCAGGCAACGCAATAAAAAAGATGCTATTAGCCTAATTGCCAAATAAATTTGCAAAAAATACAAATACTATGTATAAAAAAATACTCGAATAATATTAACATATTATCGGGTATAGTTTATCAAATTCTTATCGGTCACTCTGTTAACTTAATTATTACAGTATTTATTAACGCCAACTTAATTATTACAGTATTTATTAACGCCCAGTGCCTACTTAGACAAAATTATGAATAAATGTGGATACCACTCAATCATTTGTTAAAAAAAAAAGATCGTGTGTATTTCATGAAAATTACCAAAATAAGAAATTAGCCTAAAATATACCAATAACATTTTGATTAAGTTAAAAACGTTTGAAATGTGGCGTTAAATTGATCAGTTTATTAAACGAGGGGGCCCCATAATGTGCACTGTCTAGAACTGCTGAATGTTTAAATCAACCACTGTCCCCAATCTGGCAAAATTGTTAATGGAACATTCACTGATCCAAATATTGGATTATAATGAATTAGTTGACGCTTTTATTGAAAAGGAAACTCGAAATAGATAATTTTAAGATATTATTAATTTAAATTATTTTTAAATAAATAAAAACGTATCTGAAATGAAAATATAAATATTGAATTATTTCTTTTCTCTTTTTAAATTATATTTTAATCAACTAAAGTCATTAAGAATGTGGAGAAAGAAAATATTTTTTACTTAATGATAGTGATTAGTTTAATATTTTTAGGTTCCTACTCATGCTAGGGACTGTATTTTTTATGATTACAACAGCTTCTTCAGACAGAATCGTGCTTCTGTAAGTTTCTTCCGTATTAATAAAGCTAAGTCGATCCAAAATATAACTGTTTTGATTCGAAGCATTTCATTAAAACTTACATGCCCAATTAATTTTTTGAGTAAAATTTTATTTTTCTATTAATACTATGTCCAATCGAAATTGCGAAATAGGTTTTTCATAGATAGGTTAAAAAGCCTTAATATAAATTATTCTTTTTAAATAAATCGCAGATACTCACTAGCTCGTAGCTTAAAATAATAGGAGGAACAAAATATTTAACGTTACGAATTTCATTTACAGTGATTGAATTAGAATTCAAAAATCAAGCGTCTCAATAATCGAAATTAATAGAATTGTTTTTGAAACAAAATTAAAACTTCGGCATTTTCTTGTAGACTTTTCCAAAAAAGAAAAGCGAAAATGGACTATTGTAGTTAAAACTATTATTTTAATTTCTATCTATTTTGATAAAATCTTATATCGAATATTAGGAATTACATTTTGTTCAATGTTCCTACGATGAAGATTCAAGAAAAAAGAAACAGAGTTTCTCAAGAAGAGTTAATGTAACAGAAGTGCTGTAAATATTATAAAGCACTGTTCAGTTACTCAAAAAGATCTAATTAAAAAAAAATTCTTCATATTGTTCTGAAATAATAAATAATCTCAGTAAAGTGTACTACACCATTATATTGTATGGTAATAATTTAATGTTTTGAGTCAAGATTCAGTAGTACGTCGTTATGGAGCGGTTCTTTAGCGACATACTAAAGAAGGTTTACTCTTCGATATTCTCCGAAACAATTATATACTATCTGCTTGGCGCAGCATAGCCAAACATGGCTCTTGTGCCAAAACACTGAACGACAACCAACCAACTAAATCGAAACAATTATATTGGGAATCATTTCTGAGTTACTTTTTTAAGTCCGTAATGGGGAAAAACTCGATGCAATATTTTCGAAATCTTTAAGTACTATAACAGTATGGATATTCAATAAATGTTATTACATTAAAAATAAATAGATAGTTCCGTCATATAGGAAAAATTAGGGGCATAATTCTTTCGCTCTCTCATCATATTTCTCTTTAAAAAGTGGCATAACGCATTGATGTTTTGTCCCCATGGCGCCTTCAAAGAATGGCGTTCAAGGCATCTATACCCCCTTGCACTCCAATCGAGAAGTTACTGAGCTCATTTCGGTGTTTCAGATAAGTATTTTGTGCCTTAAGCGGAACTTAATCGGAAGTTGCGATTTTTTTTAAATCTTTAACGGCTTTCGTCAAAAGTTTTTATAGCTATTATGTTTCATTGTATACCATATTAAGGTCAACTACTTTTAACGCAATTTTTCTAAGCTTCCTTCATGATCCAGTTTTTTGGGAAATTAAAAGTTTGTATAGAATTTTCTATCCTATCGACTTTAGGAAATAATGAAATAATATGTTTCACAGAATTTAATGTAGATAAACAAGACTGCACCAAGAATTACTTTTTTTGTAGAGTATATTCCGTTGAAACAACAACAACAAAAAAAAAACGCTTATGAATTAAAAACAAAAGCATTATGATTTATACTTTCGATGTTAGTAGTAATAATCCTTTCTTAAAACTGACAGAATTTATCCAAAATGAAGAGAATGAGAGAAAAATAAGCAAATAATCATGTTGATTAATCATTAAATTTAGGGAGGATAAAATTTCAAACTGTCTTAATCTCACAGGGCGTTTGAGGGAAGATTTTCCTTCTCTTTTTGCTTATTGAAAATTGAAGTACATAATCTGTTTCGAACACCTGTGGTGTAAATTATTTTCTTTCTCCCTTATTAGCAAGAAATCAATTCGTCACACATGACTTAACGCAAAAGGATAGAGGAACAAAATTATCTACAGTGTAATAAGAGAGAAAAAAAAAGCTTTATTCTAAGAAGAATGAAATCCTTATTGTCTGTACTATTTATAACAATAAAAGTTAAACTAATATTTAAGGTAAAAATAATATATCGTAGCTTAACAAGCAATACTACCAATTTCACTTTTGTAAGTTTTACAACGGCAATAAGGGAAAAAAATACTTGACTTTTTCGCGACAATAACATTTTTTTTTTTCGAACATGGTAAAAAATACTGATTGATGTTCGCACCGGAAGTGAAAAAAATCAGAAATCTTTATTATTAATTGCAAAAAAATAATTCCTTTGCTTAATTCCTACTTTTGGAGAGCTTAGAAATTGAGACAGATGGTGTTTCTTCTTAAGCGATGATATGAGAAATGCTAGATTATTGATGTAAATACATTGTAAAATTATTTACAACCGATGAAATTAACACAGTGTAGAAAATAAAGAAAATAACTAGGAAATAATACAATAAATCCTAATTAAGCCTTAAAAGAGTCATTAAAAATTGAAAATTCTTCGAATTAAATTAGGTGCAATATTTTTAATAGAATATTATGTATGAAACTATGCTATACAGGGTACCGCCCAAAAAAGTCGATGAAGTATTTATTTTCTTAACTTTTGAAAGTAGGCACATACTTTGAAATAGGAATTACGTTATCTGAAATTTCTTCAGATAACGCAACCAAATGTAATAAAATACGTTGATTGCTGTAGATGTTGAAGATAATAATTTTATTTTTACAGAAGAAAAAAAATGCCGATGAGTATTTTTTTAAATATATTATCATCCATAAGCACACAAAAGTTTCATTTTTTATCTGTAAAATTAGCTGAAGAATTAAAAGGCAAATTTGTTGACTTAGACCATTTTTTAATACCTCAGACTGATATTTAAGGCAAGTTTTTTTTCAGGGATAATATGCATATCACAAAAGTTATTAAAAGGACGGAATCAGAATGCATTTACACAATAATGCGTTTATTAACTTTCATTAAATTTTGAAAAACGGTGAAATGACACATTTATTGAAAGACTTTAAAAGCGTATTGACAGTGAGCCCCTTCGACACCTACACATAATTGCATTCTTCTAATAATATTTGCGTACACGCGATCTAGTTCATAATTTGTGATATCAAGGCAGGCTTCTTGGATTTGTTGGTTATTGGGTTTCAGAACAAATTTTGAAGAATTTGATTTTAAAATCTATAAAGAATTCAATTTGTTTTTTAAAAGCTATTTTCTTTGAATAACAAGATATTTGAATTGTCGAAATGTTAAGTTTTCTTCTATGTATAAAAGACGAAGAAAATCAAAATTCTCAAAGCGTATTTTTCACTCAATTGGTGTGATACAAATTCCATCTGAACATTTGTTAAAAATACGCAAAACAAGTATAATGCAAATAAAAAGAATAGAAAATGAATACCTAAAAGAAAATCAAATAGAAAGACACAGAGAGAAACAACAACATTTTAAGAAACACCTTTTCTATACTGATGTATTTGAAAACATTAATGATCGCCTAATTATAAAAAAAAATCTCCTATCACATAAACTACCATATGAATATCAAATACAACTTTGTATTCTTTTTAAAAAACAGTTGAATCAGACCAATAAGCTGCCTCAAAAGTATTTTCAGACCAAATTTTCTATTCCTTATCTAATCCTATTTTTTTTAATGAAAAAAAAAATCAATTTTTAATTTTTTGTCAAATAAGCAAGTATTGAAAGATATATAAATAATAAAAAAAAAACGCATGATGAAGAAGTATGCATATAAATAATTTAATTAATCTCATATAATTTAATTATAAATTTAATGAATAAATAATTTAATTTCAAAAGCCTTCTCGCTGATAAGCATCTCTAAAATTCGCAAGGAATGTTTTTGTGTAAAATTAGAATCATTTGAATTGCGCGAGAGGAAAGTCCTCAGTTTTCATTCTCCTCGTTTTTCTTCTTGAGGGAGATGCCTTGTAAACAACTTTCTTTTCCATTAGGCGTGCCTTCACTCAATCAACGCGTGTTCGAAGTTAGTAACCTCTTTTAGCACTACTGCCTTTTTTTTTAATACGTTGGGTGAATGACATGTCACTAGGCCTTGGTCAGTATTTGCTATTTTCCTATTATCGTCGAAGCATGGAATGTTTTCTATATAGTTTTTTTTATCTGTCGATGATTCATTTTATCGATATGCTTAATACAACTTACTTAACTATGCTTAATACAAATACATAGCATTTCAAAGAACTGTCATTGTTCTTTGAAATGCTATGTATTTGACCGAGTCTAATAATTACAGAAGTTGAGGTAAAGGAAATTATAACTTGAAATAGATCATTATATATTAAAACTTAAGCTTTAGATTGCATCTACCTGAGAATTCAGAATCAGAATGAAGCCTCCAAAAGTGTTAGTGCCTATATGTAATCCTGTCAGATTTTACTATTAAAATTAACTCGGCAATCAAGAAGATCATTTTAAATGAAAGAATGTTCATTGAAATTCATGAAAGAATTGTATTTTACAAAGTATTCAAATGACTTTTTTTTTTTTTTGCATAAATTTGTATTTTAAAGAATGGAGAAAATTTTGTTACACAAATGGGTTGGAATATACATATGTCAAGAAATGTATATTTTAAAATTCATTTCTTATTCAATAACCCTATACAGACTATTCACCTACGACTGTAATTCCGCAAAACCTTTTTCAGGTACGTGTTTTAAATAAAAAAACTTTCTCTCCTATATTTGTTGGCTATCCGAAAACTTTCGAGACAAAAAACTTTGTTTGCTGTTTCCACCAACGTCTGATCGCAGTTTCAGATGACTAGACCCATCCCCAAATAAACATCGTTTAATTTAAAAATGGCACGGTAACTTTAACTAGCGGAAATCCCCTCACTTGCAAATTTCAAAACAATTATATTCCATTTGGAGCATTTTTTATGTCTATTTTAAAATGACCAGCTTCCAATTGTTGAATTTGTTCCAATTGTATTTTGAAATTTATTATTATTATATACCGCTGACCTTTACAAAGCATCCTATTGCTCTATTTTTGATCGAATTTTTCTAAAGAAAATAGCAATAAGTTAATAACAGTACAGCTTGGCAGTTAAATGAAAGATTTATAAATGTCCGCAATTCAAAGATATTTTTTAAAATTTATCTATAACACCCATTTTCAATATTAGATAATCCTATCCTTCAACAGAGAAAAATGGGGGGGAAAAAACCCTGATTTGAATAGATTTTAAATAAATATTCAATTATGTTCAGCTTAAAAATAATCTTAATATAAACGAAGTCATTTATATTAAGTATGTGCGTGTGTTTTACATCTCTTCGTCTTCAACTGGGTTGAATTCAACCAAACTTCGAATACTTCTAATTTAAGATATTGAAAAGAGTCTAATATTTACAGAAATCGAGGCAATAAGCAAGTTGAAATAGATAATTATCTAATTGAACTTACTATTACTTTCGTTACACTCTTTTAACTTCAAATACTAATTAAATGTTGAATTAATTAGAAATTAAAGGAAATCTTCCAGTTTTTCATCTGTTGTTTCGCCGTATAATTAAATATCTTCAAAATATTGAAGGATAAGCAAAATTTTAATGAAGTTAAAGAATGGCAATTAAATAAACCGTAAATTTTTCATTCGTAACAAACCACGACAATTTTACCACAAGTAAGGCCACTGAGGATTTCAGTTGGCTTATTGACGAATTTTCTTTCAGATTATGAACCATATAAACACAATTGCACATCTTTTTTGTAATGATGAAAATGTTCGTGTTTTCATTCAGAAATCAGTTTAAAATTTATTCGTAAAATAACATTTGCTGAAGAACAAAAGAAGGCAATTTGAAAAAGCATTCTCAATTTTCCACTATATATATTACATTAGCATCCCAAAGAAAATGAAGAAGACAAAGATAAAAATTATTGTTAATTTTTCGAAACGGCTGAAAGCTTTCAAAATTACATTTAAATAAAATACGAAAACATAAACTTCATAAATAATATGCGATCAAGCTGACGCTCTCTCGTGTAAATTTTGAAAGCACATAATGAAAGAAGAAAAGAAATTATTTCAAAAGAGGAAATGAATCGATATCCTAACTTGTACTGATAGCAAATTGTTCAAAGAGGGAAACGTTATTCTACGCTTGGCATATTCAGACCGCTTATTTTGAAAGTGGTGCAAGTCAATTAAAAAAAATGAGATATCACATCATTTGTGATTAATTTATTGCAAACTTTTTATTTATAACTAGATAATATATTTTAAAAATAGCAATCCTTTGTTCAATTTAAAATTGGCCAATAAAAGAAATTTTGTAGTGATTGATTATGAAAGTGGTGTAAGTCCAATTTCCATAGACAGTTACATTTGTATTAGTGCGTGTGTCGAGATAACCTTTCTTATTTTATTCTGTTTTCAAAATTGGATAATTTCATATTAACATCAGATACAGGTAAAAAGAAATAATTATAATATTGACTTATTATTTCTTTCTTAAATTATATAATTTAATTAATTTATGACACAATACAACACAAAGATATTATTTTATAACAATTGAAACACAAAATAATGGCCACATAGTAGGTTAACTTTAAAAATGTATATAATCAACGTTTCAAATTAAAAAAAATACCACTGCTATGTTAATCCTTGTATTTATTTATGAACAAAATTGAATTAATACAAAATGCATTTTAAGTTATGCTTAATTTTTCATCACTGAAGTTAAATAATTTTTACTTATTATAAAAATCATGCAAGTTCATTTTCAGCCCATGAGTATATATTATTGTAGTTGAATTCGCCTAAAAGAAATTTATATAATCAAATTGTATATTGATAAATTTATAGAAACTTTGCCAGATCTGACATAATTAATTTATTTGAATGACTAATATACTAAACTTTCATTTTCTCGAAACAAGAAAAAAAAAAAAAGAGGGACTTGCGCCACTTTCAAAATGGGAGGTCCATTTGTAGCTGGAACAAATGACTTGCAAATTATATCACAAGCGAATAATTCAATATCCTTTCTAAAACATTCTACATAACTTCATCCTTTATGTTGTAGGAAATTTTATGAAAAAAATGAGTTTCTTCGAGTGGAAAAATGCACAAAAGACAAAAAAAAGAAAGAAAAAAAAAAGATATAGGTTGTGTTTTAAAGGAAAACGGCAAATAAGCAAATAAAAATTCTCTTGTCTTCATTTCCGTAAAAAATTTTCTTTTGGATTTATATCAAACATGGTTAATGAGTTGATTAAGGTTGAATGAGTAAACTATGGAGACATAAAAATCCTGATTTTGTTTAATAAAAAAAGCGATTTCCGGGTTAAGAAGCAAGAAATTTTTACTCCTTTCCCTTGACGGAAAATATTCTCACACTTAATGAGTATATTCGCTTTTTATGTAATGTTTGAATGGTCAGTAACTTAAAGTAATGATCACTGAGCATGATATAAGATTCAAAATTCAGGAAGTGCTTATTTATTGGAATTCAAATGGCTTAAAACTGTATCGATGGACTTATCAAATTTTGTAGATTATTTATTATTTTTGTAGATTATTTTCGAATCTCAGAGGTATTTCTCCTCTGAATATATTCAATGGAATTGACTAAATGAAGAAATGTGGCGCAAATTATATATATATATATATATATATATATATATATATATATATATATATATATATATATATATATATATATATATATATATTCGGGAATGAATAAGATCCATCTTCCTAACGGAAAAATAACATTTCATTTCTAAGTGCTATTGAAAAATTTTTTGCACATGTTTGGACCAATGGCAGATTTTTGTCCAAGCAGTTTAGGCAGCTGTCTAGAACCGCTGGACTCAGAGGGGGCCGCACACATAAGGATTAAAAAATTGTATTATTCTGGTTGGCTTATAAATAAATTAGTAAAAAAAAAATTACAAATTAGAATAATACTAGCATTTTGTCAAGCATAATTTATCAGATTTATATCTGTTTTATTACGTTCACTTTGTTTCAACAATATTTGTAAATCCTAAAAGTCTAAATTCTATTGTATATGAAAATACCTGCTTGTCAATCATGAGCATCAATAAGCAAATACATATTCACAAAATTAATAAAGAAAAATAATAATCTAAAATAAATATTCGCAAGCTGATTAAGTTAAAAATGTCATGAGATGTGAAAATGAATAATGGCCAGATAATTAAGAAAGAGACTCATTATGTGATCTGTCTAAAGTCACACGTTGTCCAAATCTGCCATTGGTTTGGACACGTCAGTTTCAAAAACGATAATGGCTTATCTGCAAGGCCGAATTAAAGACTTTAAGAAATCTTAGGCAATACTAGTTTTAGGATTCTCTTTTCAATTCTTTAGCCAGATTTTTTAAAAGTTTAATTTAATTTCTATGTAAACATTTTTAATTAATAGATTAAGAATAGATTACGGACTGAATTAATTAAATATTTAATTTAGGGTCATTTTCAAGACGGTGTCAGAATAAAGAATATTTTAAATTGAAATTCAAAAGCAATATTAAGCAAAGTAGTAAAAAATTATAATTTTTAAAGCAACCTAATTATTCTAATATAAAATTTGCTAGAGCTATTGATTAGTTAAATCAATTATCCAATTGTGTAAACAACTGGACCATTGATCTGGGAGGGAATTTGAAAGAGAGGAAAATATTCTAAGAATAAGGATCTAAAATAAAAAAAAAATGATTTGATAAAGAACGAGCACATGAACTTTATAAATCAAATAAATCCACTGAATTAGATTTCCCTGAAAATATCACAATAAATAAATACAAATCTAGGCTTGGTGTTCCCAGGTCATGGGACACCTTGGCAATTACCTAATTTGTCTATTTGGTAATCTAGCCACGCTTTTCTACATCGGCTGTAATTTGGGCGTACAAAACAGTCAAGTCAGAAAAGCAAAAATATGAATTCCATTTATATTTTGTTAGTAAAAATATATGGCATTTGTGTTTCAAAAACTATTAATTAATGTATTAGTTATTTGTGTTAATAAAAATGAAATTCACTGAATATATTTTGTGACGGAGTTTATTTTATTTATAATTCTGAAAAACATTGTATATATTTTGTTAACAGTCCCTTTACGATACTTAAATTCTTGTAGGCAAACTGTTGAATCGACATATCAACCGGTTATACATAACAAGTGCTTGTTTACTCTACGTTTCCCTATGCAAGGATCGTATTTTATATGCTTCTTTTTTTAGTTTCTAGTTACCACGTATGGTTAATTTTATTTTTAGATCTGGATTTACAGATGGTGATATTCAGATTCAGATGGAACATTTTCGAGATTTTACTCTCTGTATTACTTTCTTTCATACGATGTATGCAAAGAAAAACTGTTGTAATAGTCAAAAAATTCGAAGTCGAGATGTGGACGAATTTCCACATTTCAGAACTTTCTGAGTCCAAAAAAAAGACACATATTTCTAGGTCAGTAAGTCCAAAAAGCACATTTTTGGAACTAGATCTCAAAAACAATTTGCGCTTGACAGATAAAATATGGTATAACAAATTAGTAGGTTTCTTTCAAATTTTTAACAAAATCTACAAGGAATCAGAGAATATTTATCTGTCTAAGCTGTCCGAATATAATATGATAACAACAAAACGAAGGGAAAAAGATGGATAAAATATGGTAACGCAGATTTAACATCTATTCAAAAGCACAATAACTTAATTAAATGAAATTTGGTATGTGATCTTGTGGCGACCATTGTAGAAGTATGACAAAATTTTGGTTCCAATAGGTCGGCAAAAAAGCATCATGCCAAGGTCATGCCAAAGATTCATAACTATTGTGTACCAAGCCTGTAACGGGACCTTAACAACTTTACGAAGTACTCAGTTCTTATGTGTGGAGTTCTGAAAATAAAAATGTATGCACTTGTGGCGTTCATGCCCTTCCCAAGGTCCATAATTTTATGTGTGTGGAAAGGAGGGGATAACATCTTTATTATAGAGTATGCAGGAAAGTTTTGTGGTGAACACTCCCACTGGTTAATTGATATGTTGTGTAAGATGTACTTTCTTTCGTTTACTATGTGAAAATTGTGTCTGTAGAAATTATGACGTTTTCAAACCTTCTTGAGTCTATGAAACACATTTTTGTAATGTCTGCCTATCTATCTTCCTGCCTATGAACACGATAACTCAAAAATGTTTTGATCTATACGAATGAAAATTGGTATATGATTTTTACACGAATTTGTAGGTTTGTATCAAATTCTAAAGGAAATACATTCAATGGTATTCTGTTTTTCTGTCTTGAAGTCCGAGTGTAGGTACACATATAAGAACAAAACATAAGAAGTTAGACAGATAAAATTTGGTATACAAATTTAGCATCTAACTTGTAGATTCTTATCAAATTTTGAACAAAATCCGTCAAGGGATTGACCACCTGTCGATCTATGCTTTCGTATGCATGTAAACACGATAATTCAAAAACACAATAACTGAAATAAAAGAAATTCCGAAAATTGTAGTTCAGTGCTAAATTTTGGTTTCAATTTATCATAAAAGAAGGTATTTCATAATCCGTTTCAAATAATGTACTATGAAACACATAGTTCAGAGTTCTTGTGGGCAAAAATGTGAAAATAAAAATCTGAGTATTTGTGGTTGTCGCAGCCTTATCCAAGGTCTACAATTTTATGCGGATGGGAAGGGGGAAAATGTCTATATTATAGATAAATGACATATGCTAAACATTTTGGGGGGCGACTACTTTTATTGGATAAAACCAAATGCTTAATAGTTCAGAAAAAAAAAAAAGGTTAAAATTAGTTTATGAATATTGTAGCCAGCTAAAATTTACACGCAATTGATAAAATGCAGACATTTCTTTTTTAAACTATTTTAACTTTTCCTAAACTGGCTCAGAATCTGAGCATAATGCATTATTTATTTAGTTCGAAATAATAAAAATAACATAAAAATGAATACATTTTTTCTATTAAAATAGTTCCAAAATGATCCAAAATTAATTTTTTTCATATGAGTTGTATTTTATTTCTTATTTACTTTGATCTCTTCTCTTCTTTTTTTATTCTCTTTCATCTCTTCGATTTTATTTTGAATCTAAATTCCTTAGGCGTATAATTTTGATAATTTAAGTGTTTCATTCTATAAATGGAGAATAAATATCTTATTCTAGAATTATCATTTTTTCTTGATTAATTCCTCATAAATGGTTTTTAGTTTGCGAAGATTTTTTCTGTGGAAGGAAATAATATAAGCAAGCATTGAATCGATTAGGGTCAGTGAAAAAAAAAAAAAAAAAAAAAAGGATATTTAATATTTTCTGATTGCAGATTTCTCCCCCCCCCCTCCTCCCCGTAATTCTAATAAATGAAGTAATTCATAATTGATTTATTTGGTGGCTTTCATTCTTAACATATATAATTTATTTAGATGCGTTTTCATTAATTCACGTTGCCATGTAATAACATGATTTCAAAATCAATTAGAAGCTGTTAGTGCGATGTTATTGATGTTTTCTCAGGTGTGTACACAATTCCTGAAATAGAACATCACGCTGTTTGCTCCATTTTCCTTTGTTGTGTTTTTCCCTTTCTTTTCATAATCTAAAATTACTCGTAGCACTTGATATGATTAAAAGGAAGCAGCGTTGCTTCCTTTTTCACCCAAATTCTTTGTATTTAGTTATTGCAACAGAGCCTTTCTTCTGTCGAACGCTCGTGTGAATGTTTTCTTTCTTTATTTCTTCAACCATTCCTTTGACCTCTCTTGGTGCAGATTTTTGCTCTCTCAGAAAAAAGGGATAATATTTTAGAATTTTGCTTCATTTTTTTAAAAATCTTAAATTGCTTCCTACTTATTTTGAGAAACTTCAAAGAGAGTAGAATTAGCGTGTTTTTTTTTTTTTTTTTTTTAAATAAGCCAATCAAATTTTTTGATTAAACAATGCTCGCCTCCTTTTGGCAAAGTGAGATTTTGAGATTTAATAATGTTTCACTTTCGAGTGAAAATATTAAACTAGTTAATCAAATAGTTTCGTTTGTTTTACATAAAATTTTATTTTTGAAACTGAGTTGCTGCAAGGAAAAGAGGATTTGATTGCTTACATAAAACAACAGAGAATGTGTCAAAACATATTAAATGAATAAAAATTAATGAATATTTCGAAAATAATAAATATATAAAAGTTGAAGAATTAAATATTCAATATATTCTTCAAAAATATTTAATATTGAAAAGTTGAAGCCTTAAATATTCAATACATTCTTCAAAAATATTTAATATATAAAAGTTGAAGAATTAAATATTCAATATATTCTTTAAAAATATTAAAGTTGAAGAGCTAAGCATACAGTTTATTCTTCAAAATATTAAATGAAAGAGAATTTTATGGTTAAGTTATTGCATTTGGAACCCTTAATAGGAAGCGTTGAATTCTTTTTCAAACCGATAAAAAAAGGAATGTTTTTACTTATAATATATAAGATATTTTTCCGCAAACGAACATTGCAGGGAAAGAAAAATTTAATTATTTAGGTGGAACATTGATTCAAATTTTAAAAATTCAAAAATTAATTTAAAAATAAATAATTGATTAATACATTTAAATTACTTAGTGATGTTCAAAACTTATAAGAAAGCAAATATTTTCATATGGAGGCATAATCTATATAACATTATGAGTTTGATTTGATGATTTCCAAAAGTAGCAGGTTAAAATAAATGAACATGACGAACTGTTACTACGGCCTGCTTGTTAGCAGTTTAAATAATTAATAAATGTCAACAGAAACGTTCTATTTTCAGTTAGTAATATCAAATTAAAGTTATAATTTAAGATAAAGTTAAGTAAGATTTTTTTTTTACTTCAGTAGTTCTAGTATTTTGAAAGTCATTTTTTTCAATATTATAATTAATTGTAACGGAAGAGGGATGAATCATGAAGTAAATCAAATAGGCAAATGAGTAGGAGCCCCATGCGAAATTTATTTTTATGATATTTTCAAAGTAACAATTTTTCTAATTTCGTTTGATTTTCAAAGGTCGTGTATCCGAAATCCTTAAAATTAAAATTAAGTATCGTTTAAATTTCAGAACATTATACTTGGAATTTTTTTAAATTATTATTTATGTTTTTACATTTTTTGGTAAATTAATGTTTTGAGGTTTTTTTTTTCTTTTTTTTTTTTTTTCTGTTGATTGACTGACTCACAAGTCAACAGTTCTGCTAAACTTTCGAATATAAAGACTGTATTAAAAAAATATTGTTCGAATACAGTCCACAAAGTTTGTAATTTTTTAATAATCATTTTGTTTAAAATTGCATTAAATTTTTTTATTCGTGAGTTACTGATTTTAAATCTTTTGTAAGTGATGCACAGTTAAATGTTTTGTTATTAAAGTTTGATGTAATACTTGCTAATTGTTAAATGGGATGCCTAGATTATTTATTATTAAAATGACACTGCTGTAATTGACGTAGTTAAAATGTGTGACATGGTGAGACAGAGCGTGTGGATATAGCAAGATGCAGTGAATAAATAAAGGGAAAAAATAGTCCGCTTTTGAGGGTTTTTTTTTTTTTTGTTATTGTTAATAGACCGTAGTAGCATCATAGATTTCAAGTTTCCAAACAACTGCAAAAAATTTAAATAGCTATATATGCATACTATTTTGTGAAAATAAAACTCGCTTAACAGATATTTTTCCAACGCTAAATTTCTTTACAAACTAACTAAAGTTCTTTTCACTCCGCTTTTAGAAATTAGCTTTAAAATACTCATATTTTGTGAGCAGAAAATGTTTGATTTCCAATAATTTGTATTAAATTTTGAATTTTCTTTTTAAAATAATGGAAAGTGCACAGCACTAAATAAACATTTGGAGAGCTTCTATACCTGTAGATGGCAGCACGAATTGTTGGTATTCAATTCTTTTTGTGCAACTTCACTTTTTGCTTGTAAGCAATGAATGGAAAGCCCACAATAAAGGATGTTTCTTATATGTACATCTCAAATGCGTTCTATTTTCTATCTTACGAGAAGGGCGAAGCACACTTCTTTAAAGGAATATTTAAAATGAAATGCTTGTAATTTTTATAAAGACCTTTTAGTGACGAATTTTAAAGATTCGAAGGAAGAAAGAAAGAAAACGAGTTTTTTTTTTTTTTTTTTTGTTCAGATTAAATGTTTCCGAAAGATATTTGCTTTATATATCCATTTTTTGCTTTTATATCTATTTTTTTATCTATTATCTTTATCATATTAGTTTTTCTAATTACCTTCAAAGAGTTTTAATTAAACTTTGGTTCAGTTTTCAAAATTTCAAATAAGACAATTAATTCCACTTGTGGAGATGAAAATACTATGGCTTCATTAAAATGCTGATATAAAAAATATTGAATGTATTTAGCTATGTTTTTAAAAATTAGTCATATCAATTAACAGCTAAATGTGTTATTTATCTTAACATTTGTAAAATTAACAACAACATTCATAAAGTTAATGGATATCATGACGGTGATTAATGAATTTTATAATTTTTAAGTCATTATGAAAATCTCCTTGCTATAAAATGAAACATTCTATATTGAGAAATACAGCCTTTAACAAACGTTTCAACATTCGTTCTACCAAGGAATTTATATAGATTAACTATCACCGTATTGATATAATCATTACGATGAATTTAAACACGAATTATTATCTTTAGAATATATTAAGATGTTACAGTGAACGAAGTTGTCTATCTATCAACTAGAGGATTATTTTATTTGTAGTACCCTTTCCGTTAAAAAAAGTTAGTTGAATTCATCATATGTTAGCATTATTAATAGCATGTACGGCATAATAAATAAACAGAAACTTCATTAACATTCGAGTGCAGTTCCTTGTTGTAAACGAGTTGGGGTATTTACCGTTAGCTAACAAATCTGCATACATAATAAAAAGCAAGGAAAAAAAAAAGAGATTAATTGGATGACTGCTGCAATCTATATGAAGATTCCCTATTAGTATTCGAGTCGAATAATATGCTACTAAATAATCAGCTGTCCATCCATAACGAATTGATTTTTTGCATTTTTCATTACTCAACAATTCAAAAAATTAACAAATAAAAATAAACAGGAGAAATAACCGTTATTTTATCCACATTTTCAAATAAGAAATAGGAATTTTACTATCAATCGATTAAGATAAAAATCATTTGTTCCTAATTAACAAACGGAATATTATTCGTTTTATTTTTGATTATTTCATTTAATGTCTTTAAAAGAAGTTCGAAAGAAGAATGTCGAAGTTATTGTGAATACTTTATAAAAGACCAGGTAGACAGAGAGAGAAGAAAAGAATAGGATACTCACTCACAAAATAAACATGTCTTTTTCCTAAGCATTTGCCTTTCATATTTATTTTTTCTTTTCCAAATTCTTTTTAAATGATTATTCAATTTAGTGAGCATTTATTCTGACACAAATTAAGAACTCCCTCCTGAAATGTAATAATTTTAATTCACAAGGGAAAACCTAATTTGATTTCTAATTTTATTCCCTTTATATAACTATCAATCTTATCGAACATTTGATATTACTACCGAGAAAAAGAAAGTTTTTCATACCGACTCGAGATAAAAAATGAAAGCTCCTATTTTGAATGTAACTGAAATCATTGACCATCAACTCAATAATTAATTAGAATAGGAAGCAGTTAAATGATTGTGGATCACATCTCATGCAAAAGAATTAATCTCCATAGTTGATTGACTTTGCCTTGTAACTTTCGTTAAACGACTAGATATTATAAAATCAACAGATAGTCTTTTTCTTCCCCTTTTCATTATACAAATGAACGAGGAAGTTTCTAAATTTTCTTTTGACTGATTAAATTATTTTTTGTTCTTCCAGTATTTGGAATTGAATTAATGAGACGTGACGTTTTCCGACATCTCTGTTTATTTTTGATCTGGAACAAGCCGGGTAGGAAGAACTTTTTCTTCTAACGCTTGAATGATCGTTTCAAGGGATAGAAAAATATTGCGTAAGTCTTGTTTGCAGACACCTTAACTCGTTCAGTTGAAACTGAGCAATCGTTATGTTTTACTTGGTAATGCCACTTTATTTTATGAATAATTGATGTTTGAATTTCGAATTTATTGATGAAGTTAAGGCTTTGCATCTGTCGTTTCTAAAACAAAACGCGAACGTAACAGCATTTGATTGAAAATAGAGATGCTTTTAAAGTTAGTCCACTGAATTAATAAAGTTCAATAAGTTCATTGTAAGATACATTATTTTTTCTTTTCTTAGCGATGAATTGATGCTAATTATTTTTTTCATTTATTTTTAAGACTTGTTTATCAAACAGTATATCTCTGGCAAATGTAATGGAAACCACCATCCAAATAAACTTACATTAAAAATAAAAAATAATGCGGTAATATTACAATATTATAACAGCATTCCATATACTTATTCTTTAAATAGAAAAATATCTGATGAAATTTTTAAATTCGTTTCAGGAATCTTTCATTCAACAATTAATTGCATCTTTTAAGTACAGTTTAGAGAAAATGTGGGAAAAAACAGTGGATGTTTAAGACGTAGATGAAAATAATGGTTAACTGTTTTCACAGACCACAGCAATTAACTAATTCACATTCATTAATAAACTAACATTCATTAATTCAAAGAATAATGCATTAAGGATGTATTATTTCTGAAAATAAAAATTATTATTTATTATTTCAAATGGTGTTATTTTCTTGAATAACGTCTTTTGTTTAAATAGCTCGATTGTACGTAAAAAAAGTATAGATGAAAATTTTATAAATAATTCGTCCTAACCACAACTGAAATTTATACGGAGAATTTGTAGGTCATGAAAAGATGTGCATTATATATTTCTGATCAATGAATTTTGAAATTAAAGAAAGAAGTAATTTAAATTGTTGAGAAAGTATAATTTTCCATTCTTTTCATTTAAAATGTTTCATTCGAATTTACGATGTAATTATATTACGTGAGACTATTTTTTTATTTTTCATCATTAAATGTATAATTAGCCTTATTATGTGTATGTACATTTAGTGTAGTATCGAAATACTGTACCCGAATAAGGAAAAAGCGACTAGCTCTGTTGACATACGGTTGGTTCTTTTGTGTACAATGTTAAATGAAATAAATTACTGGTTAGATAAGCGTTTATTTGTTAATAGTCTTTTATTAATGTATTAAATAGTAATATCAATTAATTTTTTGCTCTAATAAGGAATTTTTGTAGGTGAAAAAAATATAAACAATGATATTCTAGCGATAAAAGTTTACCTTCTATGGAAATATGGAAATCGACAAAAAGAAAAGAAGAGAAAGCAAATAAAAAATCAAACGAAGAAATGATTGGGGTGCCCAACAGAGTTTGCGAAAGATGTTTATGAAATTGAAACTTTATCGAAAATTAATTGAAAAAAAACTTCAACAATTTATTTTCTATTTTATCACTTCGTATATAATGTTTGAGCAAATATTTCAACACTGACATAAAAGATAATGAAAGTTTTCACGATATGTGTGCCAAATCTAGTTATCGCACCTGGCTTTTCAAACAATTGCAGCATCTAAATACAATCGAACCCCAGAAGTTTACTTTCAAATTCGGAATATATTAAACGTTCAAGCAGCAGCTGCAAACATTTTATCGCAATGTACAAATAAATACACATCATTAAAAAATATCGTGTTTATCCCTTCACTCTTCAGCGAAATATTGTTGCTTACTTGCTTAATCCGTGGGTATATTATTTATTTTTGATTCATTTGATATGTCAGTATCAGTATCGAATCATCAGGTGCTGAGTGAAAAGTCATAAAAACATTTTTCAAAGAAGGCGTTATAAAAAAGAAAAGGGGAACTTTATAAAGGAGAAATGTGGATGTATTTCTTTAAAAATGTGGAGAGATTATGCTTGATTTGTCCTTTTTATATTTCTAATAATGGACTTTTGTTACATAAGAAAGAATCATGTCTAATTTAAAAGTATTGCCCCATCTCCAGTATTATTCAATAATAAAATCACGGGGTTTCTAGTATAATTGCTTAAAAATCTCAGTAGGTTCAAATCATTTAATTCATCTCTTGCGGGAGATGAGAAAAGTCTGTCTGTATCAATCGCCATGAACTTTTTGGTGGTAACAAAGAAAGAAGCCGGCTTTTCAAGAAAAGGGGGAAGAAACTGTCGTTTTCGAAATTAGAACATACTGTGTGAAGTGAAACGATTTTTTGTTGGATGTCGACATATCATTTAGCCCTGGGAAGCTTTTTTTTAAAACCCAGTTCCGTGGGAACGAGAAATTTATTCGTGTAAGTAATATTTCGTACCAATCAATTTCTGTTTTGACGAGATTCAGTCGCAAGGTTATTCTTCTTATTATTAAGAAGCAAGAGAAAAAGAAACTCTGTTTACCTGTAAGAATAAAAGCCAATAAATTTTTGAAATGAGAAAAAAAGCAGCTGCGATTTATGTTAAATTGAATTTATATAGTTTTAAAGCTGTGTAAAAACTGTTCGTTTTTAAAGCACATTTATATAATGTTCTTATTTTTAGTAGAAAATTTAGTGTTTCTTTGGTATTATAACATTTTTGTGCTATGCAAATGGAAGAAGTAATTAGTTATTAATTTGTAAAAATGCAGAATGTGACAAAATATTTCATTAAATCAGGGAATTAAAATAATTATTGTAGAAATTTATTATCATTAATGACAAATCTATTTGCGGGTGATTAATTATTACTGTTAAAATTATAAATGAATACTTTTTTTAAACGACGAGAATATTTAAATGTTTGTTAAAATAAAGAAGAAATAATTCTTGCTTAATAAATTATTTATTTGAATTCATCAAAATCATTTAAAACAATACGACAAATTTTCTTTACCTTTTTATCTTTGAAATTCGTATGGAAAGCTCTTAGATCGAAAATGCATTATCTAGTGATTGATTGACTCATTTGGTTAACTCGTGAAAAAAAGTGTAAATAAAACAAATGCTTTGATTATAATCGCAAACAAACAATAAAAAAATACAAAGGTATTTTACAAAACCATATACAGAAGACTCTTTATCGATTTCATGATTTATAAAATTACAAAATTCCCAGACATTTTAAACAACATATTTTAATCAAAAATCGTTTAAAAATAAAAGAAAATTCGACGAATTACTTTGAAATTCATTGAGAAAATCTCAAAAGGAAACAATCTGATGTAAAAATTAAACCGGCTTTTAAAAAGTGAGCAACAACTCAAATTTCAGGTGTCGACAAAACAATTTTAAAATATCATATATTGGTGGATTTTTCCCGATTTAACAATAAAAAAGATTGAAGCATACCCATACGTTATAAAATTAAAAATTCAATTATAAACCGCTTAAAAAATAATAAAAATATGGTGATTACTTTTGAAATTCGTGGAGAAAGGCTCTGGGATCATAATGCGTTGACAAGAGATTCATTGTCAAAGCGATGAGAAAAAATGAGGGCAAGGATGTGAAGCGGGGAATATCAGGTTTTTCCTTTATTTGCCTCATCTTGTTTTCTTTGTTTGCTACTTACGTGCTGAAAACTGAGCTGATAATTTTTGTATGAAATACTTTCGATAAATCATATTTTATTCAACTGAAACAAAAATCATTTAACTCAATTTACCTAATCAAGTGTTTAATCTTTTAAAGATAATTCTGAAGATATTATTTCAGAAAAAAAGTGCTTAAAATGTTCGTTTCGCTTGAATCGTTTCCTTTGTTTAGTGGAAACAAAGATCGGAAATCCGATCACAAATGTTATAATGAATGGCAACGTTCTTAACAATAGTAGTTTATTAATTTTAATAGTTTTCATAACTTTAGCCCTTCTTAAATAGAATGCTTACATTAAATAAATAAAAATCAGACAAATAACTGAAATTTTCATTGTTGTTTTCTTATTTGCTTGAAAAGTATCGATGAAATTTTGTTATCATTGCTTAGTGGGAATTTTAAATTAATGGTAATGTAAAATATTTATTTGTTTAAGGAATTTTTTTTATTATTATAATCAGCCAATTTTTTTTCTGTATAGTTTTTAGCGAGAATACTACATACCACGTTACTAGCTTTTTTGCAAAAGCACCTTCGGTTTAAAAATCAATACTTTCCATTATATTTCTATTATATTGTGTTGAAAGAATCGTAAGAAAAGCGGAAAGATTTTTTTTAAAAAAATTTCGTTTTTTAGAGAATGACTAAAGGCAAAATTCACACCGAAAATGAGGTTTCTATGATTTTAAATCTTCAATTTTGATTTTTATATGTTTCCATTTTTATAAAGGCTGGTTGATGTTTATTTTAATAGTGGGGATTTATTTGCAGCAAATTCAGCATTGTTTAATATTTGTAAACATTGATCATCATTAAATTGAATATTTATATATTATCATAAATGTGTGTCACACTATCGTATACGTTCGTAGAACAGTATCAATAAAAAAAAAAAAAAAAAAAAAAACAGTGATCGTTTATAATCTCGCTTTTTTTTAAATATTTAATACGCCTTTCGCATTTAGAAAACTTTTTTATTACCAAATTCTTCTTTATTTGTTTTTAACTAACATACATTTTTTGTTCTAACAAAAAATGTATGTCACTTTTCATTATAAACTTTTCATTTAAATCAATCACTTTTCATTTAAAATCACTTTTCATTTTAAAGCCAGTAGTTAAAAATTTTCGATTCGATTATCATGAATGCTTCTAAAAGAATTTTTGACATCTACGAAGAATATTCATTAACTGATATAATCTGCTCACAACTAAATCAAAAACAAAGGGAGATATTTAGACAGCGAATTAAGCTCTGATGCACACATGTTAAGCGAATCAATCAGATTTGAAAAACCGTTCATCGTTGAAAAATATCACTTATGATTTTCTTTCTCACATTTTGCAAGGAAGCCAGATAACACATGTTTTCGCTATTGCCATCTTGCCCTAAGGCGATTGTGCCTCCAATAAACAATGATTTAGAAAGTGATAGAGAGGAAAAACGCAGAGTAAGAAAAAATCTAGGACACGCTCCCCCAATGCAGTGCCCCATTCATTATCATTACTGCCTGCAGCTTCCTTTTCGTCTCTGTAAGAACTGCCTGCCTTCTTTTTCCCCGGGTGACTGCTAACTTTAGACTATACTTGTTGAGGAAAATGAACAAAGAAAGTGACCTAATAGATCTTTACCTTAGACCCGAGGCTCCAGTTATCGATGATCCACATCGCTCTAGGTGAAAATCCAGCGATTTGATTTGTCCATCAGATTCTCTGAACCATCCCAAATTTCCAACTGTTGCAAAACGACCGCTGCCCCTTCCGTATAAATACGGCCGGATCTTCCTTCCTTCATCACTTGAGCTTGAGTTGTTCATTTTGTGACACCATCGGAGCACCGATCACTGTTGGATTTGTTTACTTTTAGAAACTCGCTGCATTATGAAGTTTTTGGTAAGTGGTTTTGCGATCTTTGACTCGCATCGTGATTTGAGAGAATTATGGTTTGCATTTAAGAGAGACGCGTGTTTTCTATTAATCCTGTCCAGAGAGATTCCTTTGTTTACTTAAAAATCTGATTTTAAGATTCGCTATAAGATTTATTTTTTCATTTCTCTCTCTCTCTCTCTCTGTTTTTTTTTTTTTTTTTGAGGATTGTTGTATTTTTCATTGTCCTGTTTTTTTAGTGTTTTCTTTATTTATTCAATTATATATGATTTTATTTCTTTTCTTAACTGGTAATTCTTTGCCGAAGTGCTATCATTTTGCCATTTAAGCTATCTCAGTTATAAGTGCAGAATTAAGAAATGCTTTAATTTTTTGTGTAAAACTATCAAAAAAATTATCCAATATTTCATTATCCTTTTCTATTATTAAAACCGTGTATAATATTAATATTAATTACAAGTTTACAGATTTGAAAAATTTTGTCTCAAAATTTCGGTTTCAATATAAAAATTTCAAAAATAAATGCATTTAATATATTATTTAAATGTTTGAAATGTGATTATTAAAACAGGAAATATGCAGAGAAAAACTCTGCATATATTTTTTACTCTGGTAAGTTAACAAACAAGGAAATAGAATATTTATTGTAGCATAATTCATCAAATTAGAGTTTGCTTAAATTATAAAAAAATTGCGTTAAAGATATTATTGGCAAATGTTGAAATTTAAATTTTCGTGCAATAATGCTTAAATTCTCAAACACTGCAAAGTAACTACGTTTCTTTAGATATTTATTTTAATTTCAAGTAAAATTAGCCTTTGAATACCACTTCATTTAATTAATAAATAACGAAAGATTTTAACCGGTTTTTTATTTACAATTTACAAAAGCAGAAAATTTGATTTGCATACCTTCGAAACCTTAGATATAACGAAATTTCTTATTATCAAAATTATAAGCTTGCTTAGGGATAGTTTACATTTTGACTCATGTTTCATTTTTTTTTTCAACTGCGTACTGTCGAGGAGTAAATAATTAAGCTTTTAAGATTCACATTTTGGTTTTGCAGCAATTATTTTAAAAATTTCCTGTTTAATGAGAAAAAAAAAAAAAGAATTGAGAAAAGGAATTTATCATTGCTAATATTGCGAATGAAGTTCGAGTAAAACCCAGACAAAAGAAAAAATAGGCTTAAAATTTCTCTACGGAAAAGGTGATTATATCTGGGGAGACGGTTGACCTACATGGAAGGCCCCAAATTAAGGGCTAGACTAAAGGGGCCCATTATAGGTAGTTGCTGCGGGTCATCGCGGATATACCGGGTTCACATTAAACGCCATGCATGAGTCGAAAACAAACTGCTTCCTCTTCAAGCTTGATTATGAGGATCGCGTTAAAGGTAAGTCACAAGAAATTATAAGTAGTTTGAAGTTCCCAGAATATGCCCTAAGTGATCATTTGTAGTTTTATAAACAAATTATTTCAGTTAAATCTTTGTGATATATGTCTAGAAGAAAGTATCATTAATTAAGTAGTAGTAATTTAAATGGTATTTCGTCAGTAGGAACAATTTAAATGCCAGACGTTTCCGTTTTTTTTTTAAAATCCTTTAGACCTGAAATTTAGCAATGTTCTTCTTGCGACCCCTTTTCGAGATTAAAAATTTTTCAAGGCCTCAAAATTAGAAAACAAATAAGAAAAGAAATATATTACAGAATTTCATTTGAAATGTGAGATTTTCATGATAAATTTTGAGCCGAGATGGGTTTGTTTTTAACTAATTTTGGTCACAAATTTTGAAGAATCTGTCAGATGGAAATATGGTGTCGTGATCTGTAATTAAAATCGTTCATTCTGAATTTGACGAAAATATATAAATTAGATAAGGAAATCAATAATATTTTTATATGCATTAGATTTATTTATTACAGGATAAATATTAAGATAATATTTATCTTAAGATAAATTAATACATTATCTTCCATCCTTGGGAGAGATAATGTTTTATGAAATATTTAGGACAAAATATAATTTATCTACAATAAATTAAAGGCTAAAAAGTGAAGATTCATTTATAATAGGCTTGTTTTTATAGCTAGCAAAACATTTTTTTCTTCTCTGAAATAAATAATTCATCTACAGCAATTCATTTATTATCTGAAATATCTCTCACGAAAGGCATAAAAATGTTCTTAAGTAATAAAAACAAAAAAGTATTTAATTCAAAAATATAAAAGAATGTTAAATATGTAATTTTAATAATGAACTTATTCCGTTTGAATTAGCACCTGGAAAATAATAATTTCATTCTGTTTCTGTGGGAAAAAACGGTGAATCTGTAATTTCGAATTATTTACAGGTTGGCATTTGCCTCTTCGTTCTCTTGGCATGTGTCACTTCCCAAGATTTCGACGGCTTTGATGGATTCGACGCCTCTTCCTTTGGTGGTGCCAATTTTGGTGGGGATGATCTATCTGGATTTGACGGGTCAAGTTTCGCCGGTCTTCCAAATGGAGCTGGCTCTTTTGGTGGTTCCGATTTTGAGGGAACAGGAGGAGATTTCAACCTGGGACAATTTGGAATTGGAGAGTCTGGCAGATTTGAGGGAGACCCGGGACTTTTTCTTAGGTTTCAGAAGAAGTGAATGAATTAAATCAACAGAATTGTGTAAGTTAATGTTTCGTTTTCTCTCATTTTACGAGTAAATAAATTACTAGTTGCTAATGGATATTTCATAATGAAGCAGAAACGGAATTTTAGTAAGTTAAGATTAAGTATAATAATGAATAGATTTGACTGTCACTTTGCATTAAGAAATTATTAAAGGTAGTTTTTTACACCAAAATTTAATCTCTAATTCAAAGTATTAAAGATTTTCATGTTATATAAAATTAATTGATTATTATTATTATTATTAATTTATCAATTGTTCTCTCTTAAATAAGAGAAAATAATTATTAGAAGCATCACAGAAAAATTTAAAATTTGCTATTATTGGTATCAAAAAGTGTATCTTACAATTTTTTCTTTTTAATTTAAGAAATAAAGTCTTAAATAATAAAGAATAAAGTCTTTCTTAAATAAAGTTAAGAAAAAATTAAGAAGCCATTTATTAACAGTCTTATGTAATACATTTAATGTAATTTTTTTTACAAAAATCTATAATGAATAATAAATTATAGGCAGAAAATATACAAACGAAACTGTTTAATAATATTTATTTTTTTTACAAAACAGAAATTTTTTATCCGATTTTAATCTCAAATTTATAATTTTCAAGTAAAAAAGTTTTAAATGCCTTGCTTTTGAACACGTTTAAAATTCTTAGCAGACGAATTATGTTTCTTCCGATTTTCACTAGGAGCTTATTGTTGTTTAACCACTGGTTGCCACTAATGACAAAATTAGAATGAATATAAAAATGCATTAGTTAAATTAAAAATTAATAATTTACAATACATTATTTAAATTAAAAATTGGTAATACGTTTTTTTGTTCGTTTTGGGAATAATATCATTTTTCTTGACAGTTGAATGATTTAAAAATTTCAACGTAAATAAATTATTTCAAAACATTCCAAGATTAAATGAATATGTTCGAGTGAATACTTTTCTAATGTTTGAAATTAATTGAAAATTTTGAACATTCTTTACAAGTTGAAATTGCTAGTATTTTGAAAACAATATTTTCATGTAATTAAATGAACATATATACACTGTCTAATTTTTCATATACTGTCTATTTTTTCAATCTAATCCGCATATAAATTTAAAAAGTTTGATTGTTAGAGATTATTAACATTTCAGAATTAAAGTTAATAAGTAATTATTTAATTAAATTTAAAAGTGATTAATTTTTAATACTATCTATCAAAGTCTAATTGAATTGAAATCCATGCTATAAAAATTCTTATTTTTCTCTTTTTTTTTTTTCTGTGACCACTCATACAAAATTATTTTTTAATTTTTCTAAAATACATCATCTTTAGAGAGGAATCTATTCACGTGACAATTAGTTTCGCATGTCATCTAACATCGTGCAGTCTCACTTTTTTCAAAAATCAAATTAAATGCGCACTGAATTCATGGATTTAACGGACGTTCGCACTTGACGAGTGGCATGTGATCTTGAGTTGATTTCATTGCCATTTAAGTGAATTCAATTCGTACAACGTTTTCAAAATAATATGCAACATTTTTCAAAATAACCTATTTGAATTGGGTTCAGTTTATTGAAATTAGTATCGTTATCTTTTTCAGGTTGTACAGAGCTTGTAAATAGGCATGCATGGGAGGCGGTAAAATTATACATTAATCCAAAATGCACCCCGCATTTCATTCAGCTTCATCCAAATTAAAAATGGTCGTCTTGGAAATATATAGAAAAGATGGTCATTTATGATTCTGTATATAGTAATTGTTTGCATTTACTATCATGTTATGTCTTACTCGTTCTTTCTGCTGTACATAGATTAGTTGTCACTGTTTTTAGTTTTAATTCGTAGAATAGAGAAATTTTACTAATGTGTATTATTTTATCTCATTCAGTGCAATACACAGTATCAAAGACTGACATTTCAAAAAAGGGTAGCATTTTTTGCATATTTTTATTTTAAGTTCGCTCCTGCAAACTCACTTTTCGTTATTTGTTGATTTCCATCAATTTTATCAAAACTGGTGCTAACTTCTACTTACTTTTATAGATATTATTATTACACTTAAATTCAGATGATTTTTAAAATGTTGATTGAAGATAGGAGCGATAATTGTATTTCTAAAAGAAAAATGAATCGAAATAGACTAACTAGCAATTAGTAGATGCCCAATGTTTGTAACTGTTGAAGTAGTAGAATTCTGTACAGCGATTTCTTAGAAAATATGTGATTGATTAGACCTTCTAACAAGCAAAATGCACCCTTTATTGATGTTGTGATACTTTATATTAAAGAAATTTAACTAAAAGTTTTAAAACAATTTGCAAAGCAAAAAATTTATTTTGTAAAGCAATTCGAAATTTGAAGCATAAGATATAAGAACATGCAACCTAAAAAAACTTTCACAGACTGTTAAATTTTAAATAATGCAGAATTCTGTGAAACCGTATGTAATCATATACGTGGAAGACCGCTCCAAACTATAGCCATTCCGAGAGGAGCAAATGATATTCCTTAAAATATGAATTTCGCCAGCAATGATAACTAAAGAATCAAACAGTCTAAATCTAATTTCAAACTCCGTGAACTTTGATACAAATTGTAGTAAATGTGTAATATAAGAACTGATAAAATAAAAAAATGAATATTTTAAAATATTTAATTCTTTTTAATTTTAATCTGTCAACATCTGGAACTAGTTTTTGAAAAAATTTGAATGTTAGTATATAAATCACGAAAAAAGTTTAGCTGGAAATCATTTAAATTCGTTTAGCTTATTACTTCTGAATGTAGACAACAAGAATAAATATGCAATGCGTCTTTAAAAGTTTAATAGTACTTATAACTCAAAAATGTGCGGTCCAGTAAAGGACTGTTTGCAGTTCAGTACTAGGCCAATTTTTTGCTCACATAATTGGGCTTATTGGTGTCCATGAAATAAAGTAGATGAATTTGAATATGTTATATATATAAATGTTATTTGACATCTACTTCGGACACAGCAAGAAAGTGTGAATCTAGTAATTCATGCACATATTTTACATATAATTTTTATGAATATATTGATTTGAATTCTTGTTGTATATAATTGATATTGTATTGTTAGAGAGAGTTTTATATATAAAGGGAAAGAATGCAATACATTCGTAGTGGTCTTTTAACCCCTGTCCCTTCGCTCATGCGTATGTGATGATTTTGAGTGGATGAATTTGTTATTCCTTCTGTGAAGGAACAATAATTGATAACAAAGAAAGGCAAAAAAAAAAAAGTAAAAATTGTTATAGTGTCAAAATGTTTGTGTGTGGTACTAGTGTAGTGGAAAGTCTTAATGTGGAATATTAATATTAGAATAATTAATATTCTAATTATTACTAACTATAACTATATCTAACTATATCTAATTATAACTAATATTAGAATTATTAATATTAGAATAATTAATATTAGAATTACTAATATTAGAATAATTAATATTAGAATAATTTATATTAGAATTATTAATATTAGAATTATTAATATTAGAATAATTAATATTAGAATAATTAATATTAGAATTATTAATATTTGAATAATTAATATTGGAATAATTAATATTAGAATTATTAATATTAGAATTATGAATATTAGAATAATTAATATTGGAATAATTAATATTAGAATTATTAATATTAGAATTATGAATATTAGAAAAATTAATATTAGAATTCTGGAAAAAAGTAAAAAATTATATATTGTCAAAGGTTTCTGGAGTGATATTGTAGAAAGTCTGGAGTGTAAAGGTCTGACTATTAATAAGGTGGAGGCGTTGAGAAATTGTAATATTGGTATGGTGTAAACGGTGTGGATTTGGGAGATTTAAGGATTATTAATTTTTCTTTCCTGGTGTGGTTTAATGAAATAGTTTATTATTTGACATCTCGTTGCATGATTTTAATTTTATAATGAAAGTGTTGCAGCATATGAAGGTATAATTCTAAGAAATTTAGCCAGAGATTTCTTCAGTAAAGGAATCAAAATTATTGATGGCTTTAAACGTTTATTTTAAACAATTCTGGTGTAAGCGACTAACATTAAAAAATGTGTTGTGTATTATTAATAATGGGGTTTAATAAAGATTTTATTTCGTCTAAATGTGTGTATATGTTGTGTATATGTATGTACGTAATTGTTGAGTCCAAGAATAAAAATACTCCTAGGGTTAAAGTTAGAAAAAGTAACTTTTATTATTAAGGATTCAATAGCACAAAATAGTTGTTTTAATGATTGCAATGAATTCATTACGATTAATTTTCAGCATATCGATATTACTGAAATAAATTTGCTTCAAAATCATTTATATTTATTCATTTCATTTGATATACAAAATTAATGAACTTGATTCAGTAAGTAATGCTCGTGCTAATGCTTAAAGTAATCTGTACGTGCTCCCTCTACAAAGATATGAATAAAACGAAATGAAATTTGAGAAATTCTAACGAACAAAAAGTTAAAATTCGTTGCAAGAAAATCTAATGGTTATTCTAAATTATTACATAAATTATAACTTTTATAGTTTTTTTGAGAATAAAATTATTTTATGCTGCTGTTAAAGATACATTTTTGATAAATTGATCACTACTTTCATCTACAAAGAAGTTAAAGATAAATAATATTATATAAAATATTGCTATTTTTTATATAAGAATAATTACATTGTTAAATAAAACCAAGAAGTATAAGGGCATCTTTGTTTCATATTAGATAGTTTTCTAAATATTCTGATATTGATAAAATAATTTTATTTAAAATCTACCTTTCCTAATGTGCACTTTTTACTTTAATCTCTTGAAATTTCTATAGAAATAGATTAATTACGACAATCTAGAAAATTTAATAACAGACAAATAGAAATTATTATCTATTTATGTCATTTTATCTTTCAGTAATATAGTGTTTAACTTTTTAAAAATCAAATAATCAGCTCAAAATTTTGAGGAAAAAGTTTGTTGCATTGCAATTAAACTGATTAACTAATTCATTTTTTATGTCGCATTTGCATATCTAAAACACTGATAACAAAGAATTACTCCCTAAATTGAAAAAAAAAAATATCCTTTCGAGATTTAATAGTATGATACATTACAAATGTTTTGTATGGCTGATGTCAAATGTTTGATGTTTGACAAAAATAAATTAATCATCGTGTTTCTGAAATATATAGTTGTATTTTTATGTGCTTAATAAGCGTATTTGTAATAGTATAATTAGTATTTACAAATACGGGTTTTTTTTCCGATTTTGTTCTCTAGTATCAATTATTTTGAAATAGGGATTATGTTGAATATAATTCTACATCTACTCGGGCAATCGCAACAAAAAGTGTGTATCTAGTTATTGTATTTTTGTCTTATGTGTTTCTTTTTTATGTGCTAAATGGGCTATTGACCATTTTTATTATTCCATGATTATATGGAATTTTTTTATAAAGGCGGAAGAAGAAACAGAAGCCAAATGTAAATAGCTACTATTAAGGTAGCATTGCTGGCAGTAGCCATCTCAATTATGTTCAAGATCATGCGCTTATCTTAGATCCATGTCTTACTCATTCTAAAAAAATTGTTAAGGTAAAAAAAAAAAAAAAAAATGTAGAAAAAGACACATAACAGGTGTCTAATGTTTTGCAATTGATTTGATTAACTATCGGCAAAAACATAGATGACATTTCATATTTAAGAAAGAAGAAGTGTTTTAAATTTAAAAGGGTATTTTTGAATTGATCTTTACATAAGCGCATGTGATTGATGAATTAGATCGATATTTTTTTTACTTCTTCTACGAAGGAGTAATCAAAAAATTGACCAACTTATTGAAAACAAGAAAACGAGAAAAAAATAGAAAAAAAAATATATAAAAAATAACAAAAAAAAAGGAAAAAAAAAAGAATAACAAATGTTTTAAGTCTTATTGTTTTTAGTTTTTTTTTGCTTTTTTAATTAAAAAAAACCCGAAATATTTCGGATGTCAATGAATAAAGCTATACAGCTAAGTTCATTTTTAAGCCCGGTGTTTCTTGTTATGTATTGTTGCATGGTGGTTTGGGCCTATACTATTATCCTTAGATTAAGATTGGTATACATATATATACATTGATATATATATTAAGATTTATATACATATACATACATTGATATATATATTAAGATTTATATACATATACATACATTGATATACATTGATATATACATTAAGATTGATATACATATACAAACATTGATATATATATTAAGACTGAGATTCATGCACATACATATACATACATTGATATATGTATTAAGACTGAGATTCGTGCACATACATTGATATATATATTAAGACTGAGATTCGTGCACATACATTGATATATATATTAAGATTGATATACATACATTTATTCGCTGACATATGATATTAATATTGTAATATGGGATACTTATCATTATTATTGGTTTACTTTATTATTTTATGAAATACGTATTATTTTGTAGCTATTTGTATCTATTGGGAGATATATAAAATCTATATGTCGCAAATATGGCACATTTGTTCATATACTATTGTTACCATGTATTAATTAGTTTATTGTTTAACTTTAGAGACATTTATTTTAAAGGGCGGATAATGCCATGGCATTTCGTCCAGCATGCCCTTTGCTCATGCTATTGTGATGATTAGATCAATTTCGTATTGCCCCCTTTTGGATTTGCAATATAAATTGATTGGTGTTTGGGATACATATATATTCTTTTGTGGTTTTGATTTATATATACTGAAAATATTTGGGTATGTAGAAATGAATTTATACGAAACATAGATATCACTATTTTATTGGTATTTGAGAAGTTTTGGAATGTCTTTGGTATTAGCTTTAATAGGTGCCTACACTGGTCAGATGGCCTGAAGAAGCTGAAACTCGAACATATGAAAGTTTTAATATTTCATGTCTGGAACCGGCCAAGATATACATCAAGGCATTTTTATTTAATTAAAATTACTAAAACTCATATCGTATATGAAATAAAAATGCTCAAAAAATTACATTTTCTAAAATTTTCTTCATAAATTAATGAAAATTAATGAATTCCTTTTGAAAAAAAAGAACATAAGAATTAATGTAAAAGACTTCGGTAATCAAAGAGTAAGAGCTGGCTTTCAAAATGTGAATTATGTAAATTTCTGTTTCGGTAACATCACGTTTATTAAGAGCTGTAGGAGTAAAAATTAATATAAGAACCCAAATCGGGAATAAGTAATATATAATAGTTTGGTAATAAATGATTAATATAAAAATTAATACAATAGAATAAGAGCTAAGTTCGGGCTAAGCTTCACAAATCAGTACCGTGTAGGTCTATACTTGGACGTTATTTAGCTTAAGTAGAGTTATTATAACAATTATGAATATTATTAATGGATTAGGGATATGTATAGAATTATAATAAAGTCGTAAGTAATAAGCATTTGAGAGTTATAAGTACTAATAATTTTTTCGAGATTTTCTAATATTAGTTGATTTGTTGTGTTTGTGTTTATTTGTAATTACTTTAAGATTAAGTAGCTCAATTTTTGTGATGATTTCGATTATTTAATTATTTGCTGAGTTGATTTGTTGGCGAAAGGAATATTTTTTGTTAATATAGTTGAAGGTAATTATTGATAATTTTTAACAATTCAGTCTTTGATACTAACAGAGAAGGAATGAGATAAGCTTGTTCATATCTATTCGATTCATGTTTTTTCTGTAGAAATAGGTATTTTTAAAGCCTATGCAGAGCTGATCCAGAAAGTGTTCATTTGTACATATCTGAAGGAATATTTTGGTTGTAAACTAACAAAAGGTTATTATCCATAGTTAGCATGACCTGTTGTATTGTATCTTATCAATGGGATTTAATAAAAGCTTCAAATTTTGGTCTAAAATATTGTTTTCATTTTTTATGTTTGTTTTTGAATCATTGTATTGAGAACAGAGGAATCACATCACAACCGAAATGACTGGAAATGAGACATCAATTAGTTTCATGTTGAACTTACTATAAATGAAAGTGAACTTTTTAAGATGGATACAATAAAAAATTAATTACCTTAAAAATTATTTTAATAAATTGTTTTGAGCTTCATTATTCAAAACACAAAAAAAATCGTATAGTTAATTTTATTAAATTAATTGAGCATAATTGTAGTCAGTTCATATGAAAAGGTAAAATTATTACGAATTTTTTTGAAGTTGATAGAGAAAAAAATCATTCTTAATATGGAAGAACATATTTATAGATTTTCTTGTATTTTAATATTTAACTTAAATTATATTCTAATTTTATTCATAGCATTCAGAAAATATAAACCTTGTGATTTCATTAGCTTAATGCAACAAGAAATAAAATTTAAAATAAAAATAAACGGGAAAAAATAGCTGCAAAATAAGAAAAAATGAGACACTACGGAATAAATAAAATTTATTGCTAAATATTTACTTTCTGAAAATTAAAAAAAAGAGAGTTTATTCTCTGCCATATGAAATTGAAGAAAGGTATTTAGCTCTACATTTGCACAAAGCTGTTAATATTCACACTAAATTCTTGTTTAAACGCTACATACAGTGCAATATAAAAGCTGTAAATCAATGAATAATGGAATTCTTAGATAAATGATTATCTAATAAACAGAAATATTTGATTCAAATTTTAGTCACTCTTTACTGAAATATTGGGAAACTAGAGACTGAAATTTTCATTGCATAAATTGCTCTCTCATGATGAACCTGACAATCATTCAAACTGTTTTTGACACAAAATTGCTTTTGCCACTCTATATTATCAAGATCAGATCACTATCATAGCAAGAAGAATCCTGATCTCTGTTTGTCGATGTTCTTAAGAGCTAGTTAGTAGAATTTCTGATACATCTACATAATCGCAGACTATCACTCACATACAATTACGAAAAAAATCCCTATAATATTAGCTCTGTAAATTTACATAGCAATACCACAATGACTTATCAAAATTTCAGGTCACTGATGATTTGGTTACAATTTTGAGCTGAGATTTGTTAGGGCTTTACAGATAGTGTTGTAGAACTTTTTGTTGCGGCTGTCTATAATGAAGATGTGGGTATTTTTTTTCTCTCGATACAAGGGATTGTGATCTCTGTCCACTCAAATGACATCCCGATAACGTCATCGATAAAGATAATGGTAGATTAAACAGCCTTTTTGGATAATCGAGATTTTAAAACCTCGATTGTGTTTGAAACAGATGGGGAATTTTGATTTGATTCTTCTTCTAAAAAATTACAGTAAAACTCTTTAGAATTTCATTTTGGTCAAAATCAATTACTTAAAAATAAAATTTGATTTTGAATACGTCTATTATGTTGAATCATTTTTTTCTGGAGTTCTCAATGAATTACTATCCATTGTGAAAAATATAGAGCATCCCCATTTCCCCATTTTCTAAATATATAAATATCCATCAATATATGTACTCTTTATTTTCTCTAATATGAAGTATACAAAAAAAAAGTATTGTAATAATTGTCAAAAAATCCGAAATCGAGTTTTTAGAGAATCTCTCCGTTTCAAATTTCCCTGATTACGATAAATATATTTTTGGAATAATGTCTATCTGTCTGTGAAAAGGATAACTCAAAATACTTTAAGCTAGACGGATGGAAATCGGTATACGGACTTAATACAAGATTTGCAGATTTTTGTCAAATTTTAAAGAAAATCCATTCAGAGGAAGTCTGTCTGTCAGGCTGTTAGAACAAAAGTTAACATGATTAATAATTTAAAGTTAACAAGCAAGAAATCAAAGAGAAGTCTATTTGTCTGTGAAAAGGATAACTCAAAATACTTTAAGCTAGACAGATACTTTACTTTAAGCTAGACTTAGTACAAAATTTGCAGATTTTTGTCAAATTTTAAAGAAATCCATTCAGAGGAAGTCTGTCTGTCAGACTGTTAGAACAAAAGTTAACAAAGTTAACCTTTGCTAACATGATTAATAATTAAAAGTTAACAATCAAGAAAAAAAAGAGAATTAGGTGGATAAAATTTGATACACAGATTTACCCTCTAAAATGCAGACATGTATTATATTTGGAGTCAAATTTGTTAAAAGGTTAGCCGTCTATTAGTCTGTACTTACACTAATATGAAAATGCGATGGCTCAAAAACGGAGACTTAAATATTTGAAATTTAGTATGTGATTTTGCGACTACAAATGCAATTCTACTTAAAATTTTAGTTTTAATCGGTCGGAAAAACGACATCAAAAATACATACACAGTTTACAGGTACTTGTACCTGTATACGCAGTGTACAGGTACACAGTTTACAGGATCGAATCACAGATATCAATCGCCAAAAAAAAAAAAAAAAAAAAAATCGCGAAATATCGCTTCTTAAATGTTGATGAATATTCTTGATGGTTTGTAGAAACAAATAAATTATAGATATCCTATCATCAAATGACTGTATAAATAGTTTATTATTTATTATTACGTAGTATTTCATGAGTTTACGATATTATGATGTATATTTCATCTTTATTTAAACACTACTATCGATATGGTGATTCTGAATGAGGAATCATCACCATGCACAGCTTTATCAGTCGTTCAACCGTTTTTGACTGTGTTCAAATGTAATTTTCAGTCTTTCTTGTGAGATTGCAAATGAATAGTCAAAATCTAATAAGTTAAATTAAGGGATTAAATTAATTTATATTAATTAATAATAACATTTTTTTAATTTGTAAGTGTTATTTATTCGCACCGTTTGCGAGTAAATCTGAATATTTCTACAACAAATCGAATTGCTGCTAACCTTTCGGCACTAGATTTTTTTAAATCGATCTTTAGATGACATGTTTGAAAATGCAATCAAACTGTTTGGAAACAAAGATATTATTTATATGCAACGCTATAACACTAAGAGGTAAGCACATTAGCTCTCGGAAATCCAGAATGCAGCAGAAAATATACTTAACTTTCAGCCCTTGTAAATCACCCTCGAGATGTACAAAAAATTGTAATTTCTGAATTCACAGAGATTAGAGGGCTAGTTAAATACACTATATAATTTTATAATCCCCATATGTGTTTGTGAATTGTGTATTAATGCCATTTTTCTGTAAATTTCAAGGAAATACATTACCTTGCGGAATCACGTAACACAGTAGAACATAAATTACTTTCAACATTTGTAAATCGTAGGATGACAGTTGGAAAACTTAATGCAATGCTTTTCTGACAACGATCATATATATACGTTATAAGGTGGATTTTTCCTGTTTAGCTTGTTGGCAACCAAGTGTCTACTTTGATTTCGCATATGGATGGTTACAAAAAACAAAACAAAACAATGTGACCTTACTTCATTAATTTAGTAAAAAACGTATGCAAGAGAAAGAAATCAATCAAGCATTTTCTCTTTTTTTTATTAGCATTTAAAATAAATCACAAGAACTGAGCAAGATCTTAAAAATACATCTCGTATTTGACTAATTACATAAGTGTTAAAGAAGCGATAGGCGTATGTACAATAAATAAATTATTCTAACAAAAATCAAGAATACTAGCTTAATATATTAAAAGCTTTAAAAATGGTAATAATTTTCTACATTTGCAATATCAGTTATAACTAAGGAATTGACATCGGTTCAAAATGAAATATCTTACAACATTAAATATGTTGCAGAAAAATTAGAAAGATATTTTTCATCCCTTCTTTCAGCTAAATATGGCTCTTTGCGTACACATCAAAAATACAATCTAAAAAAAAAAAAAAAAAACTACGCTCTCATATACTTGATTTCTTTTTCGTTGCTCTTCCATCACAGAAATAGCAGTAATATTTTATGATGAATGTACACAACAACATAATGTTGTTCATTTCGATGAAGAGAAAAATTATAAAATGTGCTTTTTAGTTGTAAAAATAACAGACTCTTATTCTTGATTTCTTTTTTCGTTGCTCTTACATCACAGAGATAGCAGCAATACTTTATAATGCATTTACAGAATAACACAGTGTTGTCTGTTACTATGAAGTGACACAATGTAGAATTTGTTTTTGAAATTATTTCTCTCTTTCTATTTATGTTAAGACTATGAGGTAACAAAAAATATTCGTCTCTAACACATTCAAAATTGCTTTCGTTACTTTTCCATTCATATGCAGTTTTAAACTGACATATACTTGAGTGTTTTATTTAAAGTTCTTATCTTTATACAATTTATGTGATCGATATCTCATTCATTATTGATTCTTATTTTCGTTTTAATTATAAACAAATGAGGTTGGAAACTTTTAATGTTATTAAACCTCGAAATGCTATATTCATAAATTGGTTTGAGGTATTTTGACAATTTTGGCATATTTAAAGCATTCAGATTATGGATGATAATAAGAAGTGACAGATGTTGAAAAATATCCATCTTTAAGGGCTGGAAAGAAGTGTGAATGACTAATAAAAAGAGAAAATGGATTCAATGGGATTGAATTCAATGCGCGTGACATTGCGATCACGTTGTAAGCTTCATTTGTGTTATAACTTCAACTGCACGTTTATTCTTTGCTGTGCGTTGATTAATACTGGAAATAGCAAATGGATAGGAAATAGATACAAAAATTAAATTTTAGGGAATATTTAATGTATGTGTTTCATGGATCTGAGCTAGCCCCTTAAGAAACAAATCTTGCAATTTTACAACTGTATGATTTTTTTCTTTAAATATAATTTTTGGCGAAAACTTGGATAGAAGAAGAAGTTACTTTAAAGAAACTAGGACAATTTGTAAATAATCGATTTTTTTAAAAATTTTAGTCTAAAAAAATTGGGAACATTTCCAATTTAACAGAAATTTATAATGTGAAAATATTTCAGAAGAGAAAAGTTCATAAATTTCATAAATATAACTGACAAGAGTCTCTATTAAAAAAAAGATAATTATATATTTTTAAAGATTTTTTTGCCTTTTTTTTTTGCTAAATTTTCGAATGCAGATTTAAAATTCTTTTCGTTAAATTTGAATGAAATTTTATGCTATAATAATTACAAGTATTATGCACCTGTTAAATGTATTTTTAGCTAATTTTGGGTAGTAAGAAATTGTTGAGTGATTATGTGTGATGAAAATTATCACGTGTTTTAAAGATTTTCAGGTTATCTGACATTCAATATTTTTAAATATTATTTAAAATAATTTAAAATAAAACTAAGTTTACTGAAATTATTGAATCTCTACTCACGTATTTTGCTGTTTTTGGAGTGATTTCATTCAGATTCTTTATTCAGAGCTTAACGTTTTGTGATTACAAATTTGAAAATTATCGCATCACAATACAGTCTCAATTTGCTATTAAAAAACAATACTTTAAGAAACAAATATTTTAATGCTGTTTGAAAAAAGAAAGCAACTCAGTATTTATAAGTATACGAAATTTTAGATCGAATATAATCTTTATTTGAAGAATAAATCCTCTTTATTTACAACTCAAATTTCGATTATTTTCAATGTCGAGAACCTCCCAATTCCTAAAGGATATCCCTATTTAAAGTTATATTAAAGTTCCCCTTATAAGATATCGATCAATTTAAGGTAATTAAATTAAAAGAAACTCCTTTCGATTTAATACAATATTTTATTGTAAAGTATGAAATGATAAAATATTATTTTTAAAAACATGTAAGAAGGTTTTAAAAGGTTTGCATGAGGCTTATAAGTTTTGAAAATGATTTACATTTTATTGTTTATAATCGGTTATATATTTTCATAAACTATTTGTTTTTTCAATAGAATATTTTTAACATTTTAAATTACATGGAAGAACCGAATAATAAAATTTTAAAGAACATATATTTACTTTATTTTCGCTAGTACTAGAATTTCTCTAAGTACAGAAATATATATTAAATTTGAAAAATGGAATTAGGAAGAATTTAGAAGCACTTATGGAAGTCCTGAAACGAGTTACATTTTACCAAGCCATAATGGCGCTCCGCATTTTTACATCTAACTCATTAGAAACATGAAACTGAAATCAATTCGTGACTACGCAAGAACAAACGCATGCCATCTAACAGCTAATAGCATGTTTTTTTATGATGTGCTGTGATCTCATTTCCCTTTTCTCTTCTAAGATGTGCATAGTATCCCAAAATTAAATTTGCTCAGATCATTGTCATTTGTCAGGTCAACTGTTCCATTCTTTGTTATTATTATTATTTTTACAAATTGGCGATTTTTTTTCTCCAGTCTTGAGTTCCATCTTGGGTTTATTAAATAATATTATTTGTGAAATCAAATTATTTTTAATATAAACATTTTATTCACATGTCCAGTTTTGAATATGCTGTTAATGGGAAGTATAATGAAAGTAGAGCATAATTCTATTATCTGTTGCTGATTTAATTTCAAATAATTCAACATATCGGTTTAATGCAGGTATTTTAATCAAATTAATTAACAAGGTAATAATTATATGTTTAAAACTTTTTTTTGTTAAAATTAATTTATTTTTCATTGAATTATTTCACAAAGTAAATCTCCTTTTTCCCCCTCACTTTTTGATTTAATTTTTTTGAATTAAGGATATAAGGACCGGAAATGGATACATTTATATTTTTCTTTCCCTGTAAATAAATATTTATTCTTATCAACAGGACAGTTTGAAATCAATGAAAATCCCCCCCCCTCTCTCTCATTATGTATAGATTAGAATCTGAAAATTCTTATCAAAAAGCGTAGAGATGAAAGATCTCTTGTAAAATAAATAAAATAAAAAGAATTTCATAAAATGTCTAATTGCTTGACAAATTATTCCTAAAATTATTTTCAATAAAGGGATTCTCTGAATTAAATTTTAACATTTTTTTTGTTTGTATAATGAGAATAAATCAGATTAAAATTTTTATAGGATCTAGAGTATTTTGTAAAGGATGTTCTACTCTGTGTCATAATATTACCCACCGGAATGTGATTCTAGGCTATTCTTTGAAGAATCCTTTATTCTTGAATAATATATTTAGAGTTTCGGATATCCGGTTTTTAATCCTCCCACTTTTTTATTTTTAAAATTCAATAGAATTGAAAATTGGTATACTTAACAAAACCATTCGATAAGAATGAAGAATTTTAACTAATGGAAAAAGCTCCTACGATACACAAACAATTAAATAAAGAATCTCGAAAGTAACAATCCAAAGAAATCTACTGTGAAAAATTGCTTTTCGCAAAATCGAGGACACAAAGGCCGAAGGGTATCAAGTGCCGTGTAATTATTAGTTTTAAGAAAGATACTATTCTCTTCTTTCATCATCCCAAGGCGGGGTGTAGATTTTAAATGGCCTTGCAGAGTTTTTTTAATAGGTGAATATGCAGGTGTGTCCCTTAGATGACGATAGTATAAAGTTTTTGGTGAAAGTAGATTTGCTGAGCAAAAAAAAAAAAAATACGTGACCTCATTGCAGGAGGAGAAAAAAACTTGGCTCTCCTTCTTTTCCGTCAAATTCATTCCTTTGTGTTTTCTTCTAATAAGTGTTTTTTAACGGCAATGTCGTCTTCCTTATCAAAGATTTATGCCAGATGCAACATTTTTACTAAATATTATAGGAAAATAATTCAAAACAAAATTAATCTTTCATTGAGAATTTTATGGAAAGCAACAACAACAATTTTTTTTTATCTAATTTCAATGCCACGAGTTTTTCCCACAATATTTTATAAATAATTCATTTTTAGTTGCTTATCATTACAGTACACTCCCGAGTATCCAGTTAGGGATTATCCGGCTTCCATATTATCCAGCCTAGTTTTCTTTTATCGCAATTAAATGAGAAAGGCAATGCGTCTATTATCTATTCAAGAATTTTCAAAGCCAAAAAAAAAAAACAACTAAGTTTTGACTCTTATCTTAGGGTTACCTATTCATATCTGTGCAATCATTTATCAGTGAAAACTAAAATCAGTTTGAGTTAATTTTCTTAAGAGCTAGGCCTACGATTTGAGTTAATGATTTGCTTATGTTTCCTGTATTTAAGTTGGGCATTACAGAATATTATGTTAAATGTGTGTGCATTTATGTTAAAATGTGAGCATTTCATATCTTTTAACTTCCTTTTTCTCTGATAAATTTTTGAAACGTGCAGTGCAGTTTATAAACTATATATAAACTACTACTGAGCGTTTTATTTTAATTCGACATGTTACCATCAACTGCTTCTATGATTCATCTTGGCAGCGGCTGCGTTCACATTGAGATAAATGGAGGGTTCAGTATTCAGTAAGAAGTGAGAAAATACGTATTATAACAGAGACTTTTGGTATATAAACTTTTTCTTCTGGTATTGGTGGACAAAGAAATGAATTCATAGAACTCCGACCTATCCGGCTTTTTTGTTATCCGGTCATCCATCCATTAGGCCGGATACTCGGGAGTGTACTGTAATTATAATTAAAGATTATAGTCAAAAGCACCCAAAATATTTTAAATGGAAAAAGCCATATAAAATCTATAAATTAGCATCAAAATTATTGCTTTGAAATAATTCTGAATGTAAAAGAACTGCTAAAATGCGTTTTGAATATTTTAAAAATTTTGCCATCATGTGTAATTTTACAGACCCATTGATCATATGAATAAGCATAAATAATTAAACCTCAAAAGCAAAATGCATGAATTTAACATCGCCTTATAGAAATTGTACGTATTTAAAGTAATTAAGAAAATGTATTCCTGGTTTTAAAGCTTGCGAAACGTATAAACATTAATTATACATTTATGTGCTTTAGATGTGCGGGTTTTCTATCACGAAATTCTATATGTCTCTAATTTAACTAAGCTCATTAAACTATAACTATCCACTACATGACTCGGAAATTTATTCAGCCTTGTGCGTTGAACATTTTAATGGTTTCAAATTAATTTTTGATAACATCAAATCATTCATCCTGTAGAAAGTGAGATGCAGGAATTTTGATCGAATTGCTCGAGTATGCCATAAGTTGGAAGCATATTTTCAGCTTTTTAAGCCCGATTGCAAGCCATTTCTCATTGATTTTAAATACATAGTTTTCATATATCTGGATTAGTGGGATCTTTCTGAATTATTTCTGTATACGTGAAATGCAATGATTCATTGATGTAAAACACAGAAATTCTGATCAGATGCACAGTACTGGTGCAAATCGATTTTGAAATATGCCGATGAAATGATTACTGCCATAATTTGTAACGGCTGGATGAAATGATTTTCGAGAACTTTCTTTTCGGTTTACACTTGTATTCAGTATGATATACCTTTTCTTTAAATGCGTTTACCTCCTTCTGTGTCTGTCTTTTGGATATTTATCATCCTTTGGATATCTATCAACACTCACTACTCGAGTATGAGTACGTTTTTTCTTTTTGTACAAAAAGTATTCTACTATGAGAGTCACCACCGCCAGAACTACGCCAATGAAGATGACGATGAAAACTCCACCTGAAAAGAAAGTTCACTAAATTAGATTCTTGTTCTGGCTCAACCCACCTTGATGTCAGATACACCAGAGATAAAGAGAGACAACAGATGGAGCCCCGAAAGAACGAGACGTATTTCTTTGACAAAATACTCGCATGTGGCTTTCCCGCCCACCTCCCCACAAAAACATGACACTTTCCCTTGAAAAAAATCTTTTTCTTTATCCTTGACCTTATTTGTCGGTCTCTGCACTCCCTGGGCCCACACCGTGAGGATTTTACCTCTCTTCTCCCACCTCCTCTGTTGGTTTAGTTAAAGATATACTTTTAGATATCATGAATGGTAAAACAGTTTATAGTATTAGAATATGCCAATTCAATGCTAACGTATATTTTCGTTACTTATTTACAATAAGTGGTAAAAAAGTACTAATTTTAGATTGTTACAATGTAAATCTGAATCTGGTTAATAATTTTTTTCTGAAGGGTTAATCATAGCAAGCAATTGGTATTAACATCTATTTTAATAAAAGTAGTTCTGAAGTAGCCCCATCTGTGAATGGATGATTTTTTTCGCGTTTGTCTTGGAATTAGCTTATATTCATCCGCATCATCAGTTGTTTCTTATCATTTATCAGATTTATAACAGTTTTATATGCTCTTTGTACGTAAAGAAAGTAACTGTATTAAAAGAATTTTAGAAAGTTAAATTTTTATGTGCAAGCAAACTGCTGCTGCTAATACCCTATATGCAATAGGAAGAAGAATCTAATATTCCGAATAATTCTGAAAACGTGCGAATCTCGAAAGTTTTGAGCAAAATCTGGAAATGTAAACACGAGGAAATAAAAGCCAGTTTTTAATTCTCAAAAGAGAAGAAAATAACCATGCATATGTGATATTGAAAAAAAAATCATTTTCACTTCACTATGCTCACTATGCCTTGAAAATTTATCTCTTGTTCAGGAATCATTTCCTAAAAACGCATTATTGATTGCTTTTCTTTGATTAACCTAATGAATTTATTTACGAGACAACAAGAGGATTATTTTGAATCATAGTCATAGGGCAATTTACATAGACAGCTTTAAACAGCGTCAAACCTTCATACACGAAATAGAATCAGTAAAATTGTGTCTGAATCAACTCTCTCTAATATTGTTTGAATTTGGAAATAAAAGATACAAAAACGACACCAATGTTGGTAAATTCCTCTTGCAAGTCTTGTTTTATTAAGAATAAATATTTTTATTAAAATGAATTCTGAAATGCGTTTAAGATAATCATATATTCGTTTTACTTACCTATATTTGCTATGCTAATACCGTCACTCTGCTGCTCACTGTCATCGCATTCCTTTTTAAATGGATTCTTGTTCCACCATTTCTCTTTTAAACCTTCCAACTTCCTTTGATTTAACAGTTTCAAAATGCTTTAAATAAAAGATAAGCAGAGACAATTTAAAGAAATTTCTACGAAGAATTAAAATATAGGTATTATGTTATTATACCTTCTAAACATATAGGTGGTTATCAAAATAATAGAAACATGAATAAAAATGACATTTCAAACCGCACTTCGTAAGCATTAAAATATAATTCTAGCTACCATTTTTTTAAATATAATAAGTATATATCATGGTAATATGAGGTAGCTTTAGTAAAGTTGTAAACGTCTTAAATTTTTGCCAGCAGTTCAAAGTGTCAGACCTCACAGGCTTTCAAAGAAGCCAAATTGTAAAAGCATGACTAGCTGGAGGAAATGTGACCGAAGCATCCCAGCTTTTTGGTGTTTCTAGAGATGAAGTGTCTGAAGTCATCACAGCGTACATACAGAGAGGCAAGAAAAGATCGGCAAAGTAAAATAGTGGATGGAAGAAGAAGTTGAGAGAAAGATACCGAAGGGCATTGAAGCGGATTGTAATGTTTAAAAAGAAAACAATGGCAGCCAGAGTGATCGCAGAGTTCGATCAGCATCTGGATTGTCCAGTCTCAATAATTACAGTTAGGAGGCACTTTCATAAATACAACACTTACGGCAGAGCAGCATTTCCCAAGTTACTCGTCATAAATGTTAATACCAAATGTCGGTATGGTCAAAATGATATCATAACCACAAAACCTGTTCGATTGATAAATGGAAGAAAGTTATATACCACAAAACCTGGTCGATTGATAAATGGAAGAAAGTTATATGATCAGACGAATCAACTTTCCCACTTTTACCCACAACAGGGAGGTACACGTTTGGAGGATACCTGCACAAGTATATGATCGTGATAGTCTCCTTCCAACAGTCAGCATGGAAGTGGATCTGTCATGATATGGGCAGCCATGTCATGGTTTTCTATTGATCAAATCTTAACCACGAAAGGAAGGATCACTGAGGAGAAATATAGTGAAGTTTTAATTGACCAGGTCCATCCTATGATGCAAACTTCATTTCCTGCAAAAGATGGAATTTTCCAGGATAATAATGCTCTTATTCATGCAGCAGAAGTTGTTCAATCGTGGTTTTATGAAGACGAGAATGAAGCGAAACATTTACCTTGGCCAACATTAACTTTTTTAGAGCGTTCATTCCGGAATCAACATCTTTTACTGGCATCTCTCCCGAAACTTTCACAACATTTCCATGAAGAATAGTACAATATTCCTTTCAAAACTATTCAGTACTTGTATGATTCGATTCCCAGGAGAATCTAATCTATATTACATGCCAAAGGTGGCCCTACTCTTTATTAATAATGATTCTTGTATTCGTTTGTAGTGTTTCCATTATTTTGATAACCACCTGTATATTTATAAAAATTGTTTTATGGGAGGAATTGAAAAAAAAAATTGCAGCATAAAACACTTAATCATAATACTTAATGGAGATCTGTGAAGAAGACATTTAAAGTGTAAAATCCATGCAATAATTGAAAGATTTTTTTTAATTATTTATCATTCTTGTTATTTTCTTCCAAAAAGAGAGGAGAAATGCTATAGATGCCCTCACTAGCTTAGTGGATTAAGTCATATCATAGTATGAAACAGAGCACAAATCATAAGAAGATAAGGGGTTCTATTATCAGGATGTTTTCTTAACAAATTTTATTCAAAAACGGATAAATTGATGTGCGCTTTAAGAACAAATTGATGGTTGGTGGATGTCTTCCGCCAAATGTAATACAAATATAGACCCTTATAGATAGCTCCCAAAAGTTTTCTAGAAATGCTAAACCAAAATTAAAGCAAGTCAAGATTTCTTCGTCAAGTGATAACTAGGTCCTCCAAAGTCGTTCTGAATTACAAATGATGTTATCACTTTATAAGAAGTTCTTAATTCATGGGCATATGATAAGTGGGGTTAGAGCTACCTCTACAAATGCAGTATTAAAAGATTTTTAACTTCTAGAAGCAGGTTGGAACGGCTGCTGTATCACTATATCATTAGAATTCCTCTCCCCTCGTATATATTGTCTATAGCATATCGTGAAGCTTATTGCTAATGAGGGAAGACAAGAATACGCAACTCCATGAAGGATCCCAAGGGGAATAAATGTTATTTTTTAAAGAATTGAAAAGTAGTGAAATAATTTTCCAATTCCTTCCTCAAAATAATTTTTCTAAGTGATTATATCAGATTTCTTCTACACTGCAATAGAATTTGTTAAAATGTAGCAATTATGGTTTTTGAATTATTAATTTTGTAATGAGTAGGGAAACACATGATATATAGGATTCACATTAGAATTTTTCACAAGGGCGAGTATTGCAGAGACAGTGAGTATATCTAGAATAATTATCAGAAATTCCAGGAAATATCCAAGCATTTCTTAACATGATTTCAGCCATTAGTCGCATTCCTAATTACAAATTCGCGTTAAAAAATAAACGATATTTATTAAAAATACGCCTTGTAGAAGCAAGTAAAAATTAAAAAGACTCATTTGAAAATGAATAATAGTTTTGCGACACAGTTTCATGGAGAAAGATTTTTATTTCTTAGATCATTCTTTGAAAGATGCTTCGTATAAGAGTACTAGTTTGATGTAACGATTCCTGAACTCGCAGTAGCAGTTAATGGCATTCTTCTTTAATTGTTATTTTTCTTCACGTGATGCGATATCCTCTTCTGTTTAATAATACGTCATAGCGAAAAAAGTCTGCTATTTAAAACATAATTTATGCGATTTAAAACCTAGAATAAAATTTGGTGTTTCAAGCATACAAATTAAGTTTAAGCCATTTTGTTGGAAATTTAGCTATAATTAATTTATATATCAACATCTTCACCCCATTTGACCAATAGAAATTTCATGTCATGTCCAACATGTTTCATTAAATAAAATATAAGTGAATTTTAAAATCTCACTTTACATTTTGTCTCTTAAAATTGTCTAGTGTTAAAAAGTATAAAACTGACAACTGAAATGAAAACCACCCACTTAGAGAAGATATATTAAACAACTTCTAATCTTGCATATTTCTTTATATTCTTGGCACATTCGGTTATATAAAAATTTTGTGCTGCTTTCACATATTTACAATCGCCACTTACAATTTTTGCCCGAATGGCTCAACAAAACAAAGAGCGCAAACAGCTATTTTATCTTCAAAAATTATATGCATAACGTCACTTGCCGATGATTATAGTTTTGAATATTCACTTTGTTGTATGAATGGACAGTCAAGAAACAAATTTGACTATTTTCATTAAACACGAAAAAAATAAATAAATAGAAACTTGATTAGTGAAGGGTCCCGATGGCTGTTTCCGGATAGATCTCGTACTTTTGAACTCAAATCAGATGATTAAAACGGCATTCAAATCGGCAATCCTACTCTTCAAGCATCCACATCATACTAGCAAATTATGTGATGCCGGTATGAATATGTGATTTTCACCAGCATATATGATGCAGACGTATTTAACTTACATAATCATTGAGTACGTGGCAGATGTTTGGTAGAATCGATTTTTGATGTGTAAATCTTCTGACTCGAAGCTGAGATTCTGTCATCTGGCCATTGTAATCCTCAAAATAAATAAATGAAATAAATCTAGACAGAGAATAATATAAGCGCTATACATTAGAACATTTTATTCATTAATTCTTTAAAATTTACTTACGCACTAGAAAGTTGGTCTTTCAGAGGTGAACCCTGTTGAACAGCTAAAGCCAAAGGTTTACGACTAAATTCACTTCCAACAGCAATAAGTTCACAATTGATCATCACAGCATATTTAACTTGAGTAGAATCCGCTATTAAAAAAAATCTAATTAGTAGAAGAATAATGATAATTCGAATTCACATTTAGTCACTGCAATATATTTGAATAAAATTAAGCTAATAATAAACTAGAAAACTTTTTTCTCTTGAATGAAATCCTTTACCAAAATTAAACTATTTTACTATTTATTGATGATGAATATTGAAGAGATTACAGGATAAAAATGTTTGAAAGAATTGTCTGAGAGAACTTATGGAATCTTTAAAATTCAATTGAATGTATGCCAAAACATCTCACAGCTGACACCAAGTCCAAACGCCAAGCCAAAATGACGTGCTTTTGGAACTTTAAGTATTAAATTACAACATAGTGTCTTAATGACTAATCAATTATATTACGGGAGAAGATATACTGTGTATGAGTTTTCAATGAGAAAATCTGATGAAAGATAGTGGATTTATCGAATTTACTGAATGGAGTTGATCTATGTCAACATATTATATGTATTTTTTTAAAGGAGGAAGATGGCAACAGATATTTATTACTGAGTTGTTTCTGTTCAAGCTCCCTGCATTCCATTTTAGGTGGATCTGTATAAAGTTCACAGCGTTTTGATCACTTGTACTTTTTGCTTACTTTTATTTTAGCCTTTTTAACTAGAACTAATGAACTAAATTGCTTTTATGTGTATCACTAGATTAAAATATAATTCTTTAAATTTGAATTTAGATGTTGACATTATTCAAGAAAGTGTGCTCTAACAGGACTGCTGCATTTCATTTTTAAGGTGATCGACACGATTCAGCGAAGTTTACATTTCGTTGATTGTATTTTCTCACATTTATTATTGTATTTTTTTTAAATATTTTCCCTACTTTTATTGCTGCATTTTTATCTACTACTAGAAGTGGAATAATCAAGTTGAACAAATTATACATGAGGAATGGGACAAAACGAAAGACGAGTTTTTTCGCTTTAGATATCCCAGACTTATAGAACTCTTCGTCGTCGATAGACATTTTTTAAAAAAATGCAGTTTTCATTGATTATTTAGACACAAAATGCATTATACAATGACTATATTCAAAAGAACAATATTAAAGAAATACATAAAACGATATCATTTACCATCTTGTGGAGCATATTGAAGCCTAAAATACCTCCCACCCCACCCAATATACAGCATATTTCATATGATTCAGTTGCAATCAATTCCATTACTTAATACTTCATCCCTTTTCAGGACGTTCATTTAAATTTTACAATTGGAAAAATTTCTTTTGAACATTAAATTCTATAAAATAAAACATATAAGACACAAACTAGTAGTATAGTAGGTAATATATTTAATAAAAACTTTAATGTTAGGTTGTATCAAATGATATGTAATTATTAAGCAATTTAGGAAGAACAACAATTTGTATAATGTAATGTCACCGTACTCATTCCAAGATTCGAATAAGGAAGCTTCATAAAAAGGTTTCATGACCTCTAGAGAAGGTAAGGAAAGTGTTTGTTGACAGCATTAACCGACTTTAGGTTTATATTTATACCTTTGTTGTTTCGACAATTCTTTCCTTTTATATCGTGAGCATGCTATGAATATAAGAAAATCGTGTACGTCAAGTTTCTGTTTTTTTTTTTTTTTTTTTTTTTTTTTTTGCTTTTCTTTGATTCTATCAGTCTAAGTCAATTAACTCTACAATTACGTTTTCTTAGTTATTTCATAGCGTTTACGACTAGTTTCACAATCTTTCCATGAATAACTAAATACGAAAGTCAATTTCTGGTCATGTTATAAATACATGACAAATAGCCATAAAAAATATTGGAGTTAGATTTACATGTTCAAGTTATGGACTTATATCACGAATGCTGGTTTTATGAATGCTATTATGAGCCTTTTTCTGTAAAATAGCTATCCTTTAAGCTTTTCTGTATTGATCTGAACTACTTTGTAACCAGATTAGTTGTGGCATCTCTTTATCAACCTCTTCTCATAATGTAATATATTTTAAATTATAGCTATTGTTTTCCTATAATTATATAAGCATTATGCATAAATGACTGGAGATTCGTTTGCCTTATTGTTAAGAATTTTTTTTTCCATTATCAGTTCTGTTTTCCTCAGAAAAAAAATTTCATTATATTTATGAAAAGCCGTTCTTTATACATTTAATATATTTTTTAAATATTTTACATTCAAATTAATAACGTCTATAAAAACCCCTTTTCACAAATTTTAATTAAATATTTAGGTTTTAAATTTTAAAAAGTCCCTCAGTTTTTGAAATTTTGCTTTCGTATTTTATTACTGGAATTATAGTTGTAATTTTAATTTGATGTTATAATTTAAATTATAAAGATTTCTGGAATGCTTAATTTATATATGTTGTAACTAATATTCAGAATTTATATTTAAATACCAATAAAAATACTTTTTCGTAGTTAATTATATCATAAAATTAAAAAAAAATGTACATTATTTCAAATATGTTTCAAAATTTTATATTTTTTTGTTTGAAAAATTACGATAGTTTAGAAGTCGGACAAAATTCGATGGAACCAACTCATGTCACATCAGAATCAGTAAATCACATAATAAAAAGTGACTGCGTATGTAATCTAGTATGTTACAGCATTATGTCTACATTTTGTCTATTTGGAAGACATACATTGGATTCCAAAATCAAATTACTCCAGGGAATTTGGTTATTTCACACGGTTATGATTAAATGTAATACTGCAAACTCTTACCGAGAGCGGATTTGAAGAATGCGGTTTTACATATACTAGTGTCTTTATTATTCCCATTTAATTTGTCTAATGTATTTTCATTCTTAAGTGGGGTGTTCTGCATATCATTCATGCAACTCTGATCAAAATATGTCAACAATTTTAAAGGATTTACATCGTTTGAAAATAGAAAATGTACAAATTGTAAAAGGAGTCGGCAGTGAAGGAGTTTCATACATTCAAGAAGAAGAAGTCATAGAATTTTTCATAAATGACGATTGAGAAAAGATGAAAGAAGAATTGGTTGATCTTGTAACACCAGAGACAGTGAAAGCAAATATAGTGAGAAAGATAAAGCTTCTTTGATTTAAAAGAAGTTAAGCGAATTGTTATAAAAGCACAGCTGTCAACTCTTAATAAGAAACAGGAAAAATTACTCAAACTTTTAAAGCATTGCAAAACTTTTAAAGCATTGCGTTAACCATTATCTCAAGCAAAATTCACCAGCTATTTTTTTTAAAAAAATGATTGTATTATGCTCTTACTCAACACTTAATTCGGTAATGGAAGATCCTTCATTTCAAATTTATTTCATTTTTCCTTTCTAATTTCAATAATATTTAGGCGTTTTCGGATGAGTATATTTTCTTAATTTAAACTCTGTCTAATATACTTTTTTGTACCTGTTATCGGCAATGTATCTACCGTCGACATACTATTGAATGTCTAGGCATTATACGTAATATTTAGGCATTCAATATAATGACAAATGTTACTTAGGAAAAGTCTAAAAAGAGCTCATGATAAGGCATTCATTTTGAAACAAATGCACAAAATATCCATTTCATTAATTTTATTAGAATGTGCACAAAAGGTTTGAATTATTTTTTCCATACTTTACACAAGCATTTGCATTGCTGGTTTCCTTTAAACACACTCTATATGAGAAATAGAAATCTGTTCGGTAAGCATGATGTCATCATGTTGGCTTTATCCACCATCAACTATAATCTCATCCATTTTTTTGAAAAAGGCCCTTTTTCTTGCATCAGAGATGTATTTTATACGTTACCAATTTCTCATTTAGAATTCTAGAGAATGCATAAGAAATATGTGAAATGTTGATCGTTTCATACATTGCCGGTCAGTTTCGATATTCTATAGAATGCCGACTTGTATACATTGTGGTAATATGCATAAAGTTAACTTTGTGGAACAAAATTCTGCCGTGAGTGCAACATATTAATGATACAACAACGCGTTTGGTTAAGGTTTATTACATCTTAAAAAATATTAACTAATTCTTTTTAGTTACCTATATACAAAATTTTTAAAAAAAAATGACAAAAATCGAATCATCACCTATGAAAGCAAATCCTTCTTGGGATCCCTTGGATGCCAAAACTTTCTCGATTCCTTCGTCAAATGTTTTGGGCATCCCAGTTTCTTTCATTGTCCACCAAATTTTTGTGTATTTGTCACTAACAGGATAGTCCCATACTGCAAGTTTCGCTCGTTCCGTTTCATTTAGCGAATCATCCAAGGACATGTTTTTCCATATTCTATAATCGAACCACTCATATAAATATCAGCCATTAATATAACTTTGAAAATAACAAAATCAATGGAACAACTGTTAATCATTGTCATATCATTATAAACAAAAATATCTTTACTTTTAATTGCCAACAATAGTAATTCAGAATTTGAATGCCTCTTTATTCAGAATAAAGAGCGATTCAAAATTTCATTTACAAATTTGAAAGTAGAACTCAGAACACAAAAATAAATAGTAGGAATATTTCCTATAAATCTAAGAAAATGACGACATGACAAATGGCAAAAATAAAACTCTGAATATTGCAATTTATATATTTAGCAACAACTGAACATCTGTTATCTTACAGTAGGTTGTTGATTTTTGCATTTTAATTTAGAATGCTAATACATAATTATGAACACCTTTAAGCACACTCCATTTTTAATTAATACCTTCTATAATGCAATAATTTCAATGTTCTAAGTCCTTAACATTTACATTACATCGTTAGGTAAGGTTGTCTAATTGTAAAAGTCTTAAAAAGAGTTTTTTTTTAAAATTTCTTTTGATAAATTTTTTGTCAATTTTATATTTTAGTATATCTTTTGGCACATCGGGTAAACCACTACAATAAATTTATTGTAATCAGTTTTCTACTTTTAAAACAATAAATGAAATTTTGTGACATGCATCTTTTTGGCATCACAACTGGAAAATATAATACATATTAACCATTTAATCGCTTTTGTTGAAATTTTAACAGTTTTCACCTCTATATACACTTTCTATGGCGCTAAGCCAAAATAAGAATTCTATAATCTACTAAATCCTTTTTCCCAGACTTTTTGATTTAACAGCATGGATATTTAACGTAATTCCCTCAAATTATTGAAATGGTATACATAATGTATTTCTAAGGAAAGAAACAGATGATAACGTTTTCAAATAATTAATCAATTTCTGTATTTGCTATTCCATTTCTTATGCGTTATATAATTTAATATTTAATTTATCATTTTTCAATACAGAAGCAATTTTATATCTTCAGCGCCTTTTCCAAAATGAAAAGTCTTTATGAATATTTTCCCGATTTCAGAATTTTTCGAAATTTTTTTTGTGTGATTTATTTATGAGAAATGCATCCATGATAATTACTTATTACTTAAATAAAAAATATTTATGATAATTTAATTCTTGTTTTAGTTTGCCGTTTTAATGATTTACCATTAAGGACAGAATAAGACACGTAATTATTTTCGAGTTATTATGTGATGTTCGCAGTATTGAACAATACATGTAGAAAATTTCATACGTCCTGTTACTCATTTTTCTAAACTGATTTCGAAAATGAGTGCCAGATTTTAAGTAGAATTCCCTTAATTTTTGTAATTGTGTACGTGTTCACACAAAACATTATTTTCGAAATAAAATAATTTTGTCAGAATCTAAAATAATTGTCACGTCACGAAATAAAGACACCAAATCATTCCGACCCAAAAAATTCCAACGCAATTATAGCCTCATTTTTAATTGCACACACCCAAAGACTTATCCTTTGATCTGATGCCAACAATTATTGATTGAGTTTCCTGAAACAACTTAACACGTCGCTTCCTTTAATGGGATTAAGAAACTCATTACGAAAGAGTAAACAAAAGAAAAGGAAAACAGCGCCTTACTCGTAAAATTTTTCTTCAATATAGGCCATACGTTCAAAATAAGTCGCAGCTGAGGTGCTTTCTTGGGGCGCGTATTTTATTTTATATTGTTTTGCTAAATCATCCAAAGACTCGATTGGCGAGTCGAGACGTGAGACGGTTAAAAAAGCAGCCAAGTTAGCTGTGTAGGATGCAATAATTATAAATCCAAACAACCACCAAGTTGCAGCCACTAGTCTTCCTGACAGATTTCGAGGCGCCTCTCCACCACCTGAGGAAGAAAGTATTTTAGTAACAAATGATTTTCTCTTAGTCCAATTCAATCTTTGTTTCAGATATAAAAACTAAAGACGTATTCTCCTGAAAATATAATATGAAACTGGTTCTGGGTTAAATCGTGTAACAAAGAGCGTATTTGAGCATAATATTTAAAGAAAATACCTACATTTATTCATGTGTTGAAATGGGAACTGAAACGATGCTAATTAAAAATGATAGTCGATGAAATATTAGAATGATCAAGTTATTTCACAAGTAAATATTAATCAAGACAAAACTGAATATGATGATTCCTATTAGATAAAATAACTTCCTTTAGTTGTCAAGCACGTACATAAGAATGCACATATATTTTGCTTAGGTTAAAAAGGTTTTATTATAATGCACATCATTTTTTATATATTAATGTCATAAATATCATTTATTTTTCAATTCATAATTATGTTGCGGCTGGTTAATACTGGTTAGAATACACTAACCTATATCATTTAGGCCATTTTATAGAGAAAATAAGTCTCCGAAGAACATCGAATCAGAATGATATGCATATAAGAAAAAATTCTAAGAATTTTTTTTAACCAATAGGATAATATTTATACATAGAACATGATTGGATCATTCTTTTATAATAATTTATTAGAATCATAGTGCAAATGAATTATGAATTGCAGTTTGATTAGGAGTACATAATATGCTATCTCTAATCGTCATAAATATTCAAATATAAATTTAATGAAAACATTGAATGTAAAGTAGAGCAAAGGTTTTAAAAGCAAAAAACATTAGCTTTTAAGCAGATTCTTTTTTCTTGCTTAGTTATTATTATTATTATTTTGAAATATTCGTTTCACCATTTTATGAAATAACGTATCACTGAGATCTCGTTTTCTTATGACCTCTACCTTTTACTATGATTGGTTTGGTTTGTTTGAGGTTTTATGGCACAAGAACCAATATGAAGGTCATATTGAGCCAAACAAATTTATTTCTAATTCAAAGTTTAATAAAAACAGTTTCTATAAAAGTGATACAAAAATATCCATTGATAAAAGGGTGATAAATTAGGAAAAGTCATGATGAAGCCATAATAGTAAGTTCAAATTAAGGAATAAAAACCTATAGATTTTAAAAAGACAAAAAGATTCACTTGTGGATCTCTGCCAAGCAACAATGGAAAAGTCACTGCTATTGTTTTGAAGTAAAGCAAACACTGAGCAGTAAAATATGGGCATTCGATAAGGATATGATAAACTGTTATTCCATAATCACAATGTGGACATATGGGCAATTGATCATCTAATAACAGATGCCTATGTGTGAATCTAGTGTGACCGATTCTCAGATGAGTTAACACTGTGTCATGTTTTCGATAATTTAAATAAGGCCGGTTTTCTATGGTAGGCTTGCAAGTGTGAAGTTTGTTTAGAGTTTCTGAATCCCATTAAGTTTGCCAGTTGTTGTAAAGACAGCGTTTTACCTGTTTCTTCAAATCGCATGCAGGTATGGGTGTTTCGAAAAAACGAGTTGGGGATTTGGCACTCTTCTCAGCCTGCTCATTCCCACATATTCCCACATGGGATGGCATCCAGCAGAATAAAACTGTAAGGCCTCACGAGGTAGTCTTATAAGATAAGTCTAAAATCTTTAAAATATTTGGATGAAATATTTGGGTTTTACTATGAAGTAGTCTAAAAGAAAAGATCCTAATTACATTGTATACTTTATGCATTAAAGTGGAGGTACTAAATTGGTTCATCTGACTAATTATTTTAAATGGGGTTTATTATTAGAGGATAACTTATATTATGAGAAACCTGAAAATTTATATCAGTTTATTTTTCAGTTAGATTTTCTATTCAGGAGAATACGACAGGTTTTGTGATTGAGAAATACACACCTTGAGGAGTAAGAGACGTCATACAGAACCAGAGACTTTCTTTCAAACTGAAATCTCGTTTTTCATCTTCATCGTCGTCTTTGTATTTTTCTTTATTGTTGTAGTAACTGTATGGGCTCAAACGGTCAAACATGAACATCAGGAAACTGAAAAATATGCATATATGAAGGATCTCTTTCTTTCTTTCTCTCTGTTATTTATACATAACATCATTCTCTTTATATAAGGGAGTCATAAGCTAGTTGTAACTAAGTTAAGTTGTAATACGCAAGTTACGTCGTGATTTTTAAAAAAATTAATCAGAATTTTTGTTAAATATGATTTTATGTTACGTTAGCACAGTCAGAGACGAACCGAAACGGATAGTAAGAAATTGTGAACGTATGTTCCATTCCGATAGTAAATGGAGAAAAAATATCTTGTAAATTTTGATTTAAAATAAGTTAATTTATTTATTTATTTTTTCGAAAAATGTTTTTACTTATTTATTTTGCCAATGCATTAGATTTTAAAAAGCTGCTTCAAGTTTTTTCCTAATCGCAATATATTTTTTGTAACAAGAGTTGTGATAAAAAATTGTAAAAACTGATGCCATTTCAAAAATTTTATAATTTTGTATAATATTTTATTAATTTTAGGACCTGTACTAATATTTTTTTTTCAAAAACTTATTCTAATTTTGTTTTTAAGTTTTAATAATTTAAATCTTGAAATCTCAGGAAAAGATCTCGCTTGAGATTTCGCAGAATTTTTGCCATTAGAGACAATTTTAGGATACAAGAATCGGTTTTCTTTCCATAGTTCCATAAATTCTAAAAATAAATTCCTAGACATTAATAGTTGCGTTAATATAATTCTGAACTGATTGATAAGCTTCATTATAATATTTATATAGAAGATATTCTTTACTGCAATATCTTCGATATTTTCTAGTGCTTCAATGTAAAATTTTCTCTTTAGTGAAGTATCTTGTTTTCTTGTTACTTGTTTTTAAACTGGGGCTTGTTCTTGATTGGTCGCAAGTTCATCATTTTTATTAAACAGAGAAACAATTTTTCTTTTCTGTATTTTGTTGTGAAGGAAATATATAATGATAATGAATCAAGTTTAACGGAATAAAGGGCTTGGACATTTATAAATTAAGTCTAAGTTAGTGATTGAAAATGACAGAAATATAACCAGTAAAAAAGAAGTGGACTAAAAAGTAGTTATTTAAATTGTGTTGTTACCTCGTTATGAAATAGGCAGCGAGTATGCAGGCCCAAACATTCGCCTCGAGTACTGTGAGAAATTTGAAAAGAGATGACGGAACTGACGGCTTCTTCATTAGAATGCTTATCCCCACTAAATCGTAATAGGGGACTGTGAAATCCACAACTGTTTCTCTCTCAGCCATTACCGAAATTGGGCCAAGAGCGATTTCTGCTCTCTAAAAATTGAAAAAAGTGTAAAAATTCCCATTGCCTTTTAAACAAATAGAAACGATCAAGCGCGCAGACAAATATACGGATAAATAGAATTCTTTAATAAGTATACACATTTTGAATAACAATTATAGAAACAGTGAGAAATATTCATTAAAGTTTTAGAACTCATATTTACTAAAGCAAATTTGGAATCTAGTTATTGGAAATGTTAGAATTTTTTTTGTTTGTTTTAACTATATAAACACTGCAAATGAAAACACCTGCCGAAAGAATTGCAAACGATACTAAGCGTATCGTTTGGCATTTGGAAGCGTTCTCTCTCAAAGGCGAATTTAAATTCGTTAATTGCAGCTGGTCTTGAGCAATAAAAATTATGTTTCTGGTGTCACACCATAAAGAGGGCAATCAAGATAAAATCCAAAGATTGTGGGAGAACTGTTTGTTAATTCTTCAAGATAAACTTCGTACCGCGATGGAATTCAGCGTATTGATTATTTAAAGCTTTGAGACATTGATAAATTCTACGAAATTCTTATGTTCTACGAATAGTTAGCTTATTAAAAAGAAGAACAAATTCTGAAACAAGGAAGAGGAAACAAAATGACAAGGAGGAGGAAATAAATACAAATAACAGGTAAAAATATTCTCAGAAATACTAATTACACTAGTTTTAGTTTAAACGATACAGTTAACCTAAAAGAATAATGGATAAAAGAATATTAAGTATTTCTTATGTGAATTTCCTCATTTAATACATTGGACAATAAATTTTTTATATTTATTTCACAAGATGATGTTATAACAATTAATGTTCATGATTGTTCATTCTTTTTAATTTTTTTGTGCCACCGTGAAATTTCATTAGCAGCTTCATGAAATAAATTCGGTGTACAGCAACAAAAATTGTATTCCATATTATGCAGAATATGTAAACATTTAAGAATGACTTCTCTCTAATTGTTTATGTCAGTTCAAATTATATTGTTCAGTTTAACTATGTATTGGTTTTGAGTAATTTCGGCATATTTAAATACATAACTTTAATGAATTCTTTAATGACTAACTTTAATAATGTTTTTGTTCTCAATGAGACCAAAAACCTAAACTTTATTCATGCTTTGTATTTGAGGTAAAAAATATATTTATAATTTATAAAAAAATATTTATATGCAATGGAAAAGTGAGTTCATTTTCATATACATGAAATCCGACTTACTTTATCTACTAGATCTCGAATCATTCCGTCCCATTCTAGCTTATCATTCATAGTTCCAAACTTATTATCTTTTGTTTCGGATATCGTATAATCAAAATTTAAAATTTCTTTGATTTCATCTAATAATTCAACACAATATCCACTGAACGTTACTGTTCCATTTTCATCGACATGTTTATAAACAAATGGAGGAATCTGTGAATGAAAATTTCAGTAAAAAAAATAAGTGAAATAATTATAAAATTGAATAGATTAAATTTGTAATTCTACAATCAAGCATGATATAATAGAAATCATTCGTTGAAATCATACTATAATACATGTTCAAAATGTTCAGGAAATCCCAAAATTTTTGCAGTGCAAATTAATTTGAAAAATGCATAAGTCTGCAGGAAAAAACACATAGAATTTTATGCGAAAACATATTACTTCCTGTTGTGTATTGTCCATAAAACTTCTTTCATTTGTCGGATAGTATGAGTAAATAGAAAGCTACGACTTGGAAACTGTAAATAAACTTATCTGTAAACTAAAATACTTCATTTAATCTTAAATAAGCCAATGTTTTAAAAAAAGTACATATTTTGCAAATAAAGGAAAATACTATACAAAGTAATCATTTAAATCAAATGGAAGATTTTTATAAAAAGGCAGAGGAAATTTGTTTGCTGTTTTAGAAATTACAGTAAAACAATTTTATTAATTTTTTTGTTGTTTATTTTAACTCTGAATAAAAAACTGTTTGTCTTTAAAAGAATTTGATTCATTTTAATCTGGGTCAGTGAGAGTAGAATAATAATCCAAGTATTAACAAAATTAGAATTACAAATATATTAATGCATATCTTTATAAAGTTTATACTTAGAAAATTCCAAATATGTATAATTCTACGAACGAAGAAACAATAGAGATGTCTGCAAAAGAATTGCTGAATAAAAGACAAAAAAAAGCTGGACCTATAGATTTGTTTATTGATATTTAAAAATACAACTTACAATTACTTTAATTTCCAAGGAATAATTATGTTAATTAGTCAATTTGTGTCATCTAATTTAATTTTAAAAAGATGTCAGATTTTCAATAGGTTTGAGAGCTACAGTACACTCCCGATTATCCGCGGAATTGGGTGGCGCGGCAGCCGCGGATAACAAAAATCGCGGATAATCCGAAAAAAGCTAAAAACGGGTATAGCAAAAGAGAAAACAGTCATTCCAACTTTGAAAAATCGTTTTATGTACAATAAAACGTAAAATGAACAGCAGGAAATGTTTAACTAACGCTGAATATTTTAGTATATCACTCAAAACTAACCTAAAATGCATTTTGTTAATGGAAACAGAAAAGTGCTTTGTACTTACGAGAGGCGTCAAGGATACAAAAATTAATACATATGTACTGTTTTAATACTGTAATGTATTATGTAATTACAAAAGCATAACTGTAAAACGACACCTTTTTGAAGAAATCAGTCATTTGTGTTTGCTTCTTGCTTTCGAAGCATTTTCTCTTTGCTTGAAAGCAAAAAAAAAAAAAAAAATAAATAAATAAATAAAAAATAAACTTAGTGCGGCAGGCGCGGATAACCCACCCGCGGATAATCGGGAGTCTACTGTATTTATATTTTATTCAATATTATTTTAACTAAAAATAAATTTTTACTATGCATAAAAAATCAACGATTTTGTTTTTTAAAAATATTTTTTAAGTTACATAAACAAACTTTTATGATTAATATCCTTGGTTTAAAATGGTCCAAATTAAATGAACTTCAAACCCGTCATGATATAAGATACATATGTTGTTTTCTTTAGCTTTGCATCTTTGTTATGGTATCGAGTAGCGCGTAATCTATATCTATATCTATACTTATAATAAAGCTCAATGTGTGTGTGTGTGTGTGTGTGTGTGTGTGTGTGTTGGCGCACTACAGGCAAGGTCATTTGACATACAGCTATCAAATTTGGTACATGTATACCTTAGAGGTCGGGAATGTGCACCTGGGGTCCCTTTTTTTGAAATTTTAATTAGAATTTTAATTATTAATTAAAAACTAACTTTCCCGCCAAAAAAATCTTCCATTTTCCTCACCGCCAAGTGAGTAAGGCTCCAGTATTTTTTTTCTCCCAACAGTAATGAGGCTAGGGTTAACGTTTTTCGGCGGATTATTTCAAACGATTCTGTTTATTTTCTTAATGTTTTATGCATTTAAAATTAAACATTGTTAATTAATCCATGTTTCAGATTCATTCTGAAGTACTTTTGAATTAAAATAACACAGAATAAAGGAAATTAAAAATGTATAATCTGCATAGCGTTACCCCAACTGGCGTAGAAAAATTCACGCACTTGCGTTAACGTAACTAGCGTTGTAAATTCACGCATGCGCATTGTGTTCTGATTGTTGACATGACAACCAATATCAACGGACGATTTAAATTATTTTTAGGTTAGTTGCATGCTTTTGTAATTAAATTGTATTTATGTTAATTATACATTTTTTGTATATGCTTATAGTTTTAAGTACGTCGTTTTTTAAGTAGTTTTTTAAAACCTGTTTTCGACCGATTATTTTAAATGATTCATTTTATTTTTTGAGTGTTTATTGCATTTAAAATGAAACATTGTTAATGAATCGATCTGTTCCTGATGAATCTGAGAAAATTTTGTTGACAAATTCTTGAGATATTACATAAATTAAGAAAGATATTCTTTAGTGCCCATAAAGTTTAAACGCTCAGTGACTCTGTTATCAGTAATCATATTATAAAAAAATGCTTTGTTTCAGCAAAATATATTATTATATTAATTGCAGATTAATTCTTTTCACTTTAATTTAAAACATAAATTCTACGGGTGCTAACAGAAAATTAGAGAGATACATATTACGTTATGACTGAAGGCCTTTATAATATTATGAATGAATTATATGACAATCAAAATTTGAAGTTTTAAAATATTTTGATGAAGAAGCTATTAAAGTAGGAATTGCATAAAATATTTAAATATAAAAATTTTAACGAACATTAAGATTGGCGAACCGGCTGGTCAACAAAATCTTGAGATATTACATAAATTAAGAAAGATATTTTTTAGTTCCCATAAGGTTTAAATGCTCAGTGACTCTGTTTTCGTTAATCATGTTTTTAAAGAAATGAACATTTATTGACGAACACACTGATATTCATCGTTACTCTGATTAGGTATTATAAAATCTGAATAGATAAACATAAACGTGTAAACAATTGTGCGCCGGTTTCTATGGCAACACAGCTGGAAAGGGAAAAAAAGTTTCTAAAACAGAACATCTGCTTTACCCAATTTTATAGAATAACTTTTCTCCTTCTTCGTTTCATTTTTTAAAAAAATTACTTATTTAATAAGAACATCTGCTTTACCCAATTTTTTAGAATAATTTTTCCCCTTCTTCGCTTGCTTTAAAAAAACATCTATACTTATAAATAAAGTTCAATGTGTGTGTGTGTGTGTGTGTTGGCGCTCCACAGAAAAGACCATTTGACCTACAGCTACCAAATTTGGTACATGTATACCTTAGAGGACGGGAATGGCACCTGGGGTCCCTTTTTTTGAATTTTTAATTAGAATTTTAATTATTAATTAAAAACTAACTTTCTCGACAAAAAAAATATTCATTTTCCCTAACGCCAAATGAGTAAGATTTCAGTTTTTTTCCCCCAACAGTAATGAGGCTAGGGTTAAGATTTTTCGGCTGATTATTTCAAACGATTCTGTTTATTTTCGTAATGTTTGATGCATTTAAAATTAAACATTGTTAATTAATCGATCTTTCAGATTCATTCTGAAGTACTTTTGAATTAAAATAAAACAGAAAAAAGGAAATAAAAATTTCTAATCTGCATAACGTTACCCCAACTGGCTTAGAAAAACTCACGCATTTGCTTTACCGTAACTAGCGTTGTAAATTCACGCATGCGCATTGTGTTCTGATTGTTGATATGACAACCAATATCAACGGACGATTTAAATTATTTTTAGATTAGTTGCATGCTTTTGTAATTAAATTGTATTTATGTTAGTTATATATTTTTTGTATATGCTTATAGTTTTAAGACCATCGTCTTTTAAGTAGTTTTTTTTAACCTGTTTCCAACCGATTATTTTAAACGATTCGTTTTTTTTTTTTAGTGTTTGATGCATTTAAAATTTAACATTGTTAATTAATCAATCTGATCATGATGAATCTGAGAAAATTTTGTTGACAAATTTTTGAAATATTACATAAATTAAGAAAGATATTCTTTAGTGCCCATAAAGTTTAAACGCTCAGTGACTGTTTTCAATAATCATATTACAAAAAAAAAATGCTTTGTTTCAGTAAAAAATATTATTATATTCATTTCAGATTAATCCTTTCCACTTTAACTTAAAGTATAAATTCTATGGGAGCCAACAGAAAATTAGAGAGATACATATTACGTTATGACTGAAGGCGTTTATAATATTATGAGTGAATTATATGCCTATCAAAATTTGAAATTTTAAAATATTTTGATGAAGAAGCTATTAAAGTAGGAATTGCATAAAATATTTAATTATTAAAATTTTAACGAACATTAAGATTGGCGAACCGGCTGGTCGCTAAAGGCGGTTAGTGTTATATAAATTTTGAGTTAACTTTGACAGTTTTAAAAGGATGACTGAAGAAAGATCTATGAAGAAATCTACTGTGGAATATTTTGTTTTTCTAACAGGAAGTATACATAAGCAACCATGCTAAATTATATAGAATGCTGAACATCAATTTTGTACATTCTTATTTTGATTTTTTGACGTTTTTGTATTCACAGCGAATTACTTATGACATGCAAAATATTACAAGCATACTTATCCATGATCGATACAAAAAGAAAACCAAACCTCAAGTGTCGTGACGTGATATATTGTAACTGCCGTAAAATTCTTCAGATCATACCCTTGCTGGAATTTAATTTTCCCTGTGGGTTGTCCATAAGTCCATTCACCTATCTGAGAAAATGAATAGATATGTGAATACCAGAACGTAAAAGACAGAGGACATAAAAAAAATTCGAGTTCATAGTTTTCATCTTACCCTTTTTGGTTGAGTGATTTTATTATCGATAAATGTTAGTTTTCGCAATATTAATTCTAATTCTTGGTAACTACCACCTGTTTCTTTAATTACAAACTGCCCAAATATTCCATCATGAGCTTGCTGAAAGCAGAAAGTTAGAATTACCAAATTTTAATTATAAAATAGCATTCCAACAAAATTATATCAATATAAATGGAGTATAATTATTAACTTCAACACCTTTCCATCCTTTTAACCAATGTTTGGCATGTAGTTTCAATAATTTATTAAAGTATTAATTTAGTTTATAGCAACCACTTGAATTTTATTGTAAAATATGTGAACTGAGAATCAATTAATTATTTTTTTTATTCTTGAGTTTAAAATATGCGGTCTGAAAAATTTCTAATAAGTCACACTTGTGAACGGAATCTTTGATAAATAAGTTAAATCATCATATTTCATGCAATTCAAAGGCAGATTCAACTATTTTCAATATTTATTTAAAAGATGAATTCAGTATTTTTAGTTGATAATTTTTTTTATAAAATAATTATAATTTTAAAATATTCTTTCATGTAGTTGAATCTGAATGCAAAAATAATTTATTAATATAATCAATTTATAGAATTACTTTCAAAAATAATCTCTTTGAATGAAGTTAAAGTTACAAATTTAAGAACCTTGTTATGAAAGCCACACCTTAATAAAGATTATTTTGCTTATCCATTTTATTTTGTTCATTTCATTTGATTGGCATATCTCCCTTCATGAATAAGATTTTTTTTTCTTTCTTTCTTTCTTTTTTTTTTGTTTTTTTTTTTTTTTTGTTTGTTTTGTTTCGCTTAAAGTGAAAATGTTTATTATTTTCAAGCGCAGTTATTAGTACGAAAATTTTTGAAAATAAAACGCTTTCTGATCCGATGACAATAAATTAAACTCACAATGATCTTCAATGTATTACTAAATTTTTGTGATCGATGGGAAGTTTTGTGACCATAGGGTAAAAGATTAATATAAAAAAAGACAAATTTTATAATATTTTATGAAATGCTAATTATTTTCAAATCTTATTCGCATGACTTTTTACAATAAATTAATAAAAAAGACTTTAAAGCACGATTCTTTGTGTCAAATTCTCACAATGTTTTATGTTGCTTTATTTTAAATGTAACAAAATTTAACTAACTGACACCAATTAAAAATAGAACTATGTAATACTTAATGCTTCTTTTGTAATACATAGTGAGCAAATCTGTGCTTAAAATAGTTATTATTAACAGTTTTAACCTTTCGAGGTGAAAATAGCCGGTATGAAAGACACGTCGTACAAATTAATTAAAGATTCCAAAAATATCGTCCCTACCAAGATTTAAGATTAAAAAGTAACTTGGAAATTCAAACAGAATTAAAATCACAGCCTTTTTATACAGGGTTTTTTTTCTTGCTTACATAAGTGATAATCTAAAATAGTTGACAAAATCCGAAGGCTTGTTAATACTATTGATTCAAATAGAATGAATTGCAATGGAATTATAACGCATCTTCGAATAGTTATTAACAAATATTTACAAAAAAATAATAATAATAACGTTTTGAAGAATTCTGAACCTGTTTGAGAGCGTTTAGAAGTTTGAAGTCCTTCCTGTCTTCAGGATTCACTTGAGTATTACAAGATGGGTACTGTATTTGATTTGGCCACATTCCTTTCTCTACAGATGACTTAATAGCTTTCACTACGAGCAAAACTAGATCATAATAAAAGGAAACTTCAACCTATAAAAAAGAATAATATGATGTAAAATTATTGAAATATAAAACTTAAATAGTCTTAACCTTTTAAAATTCATTACAGAATTACATATATCATTTGCAAACGAATAGTTTAATAAATTGAAATAGAGATGACTACACCTATGATAGGCTTTGAATCCCTTTCCCTCCAGCAAGATGAGCAACACATACCCAATAAAAGTCAAATGCATATGACCGCGTGAATGTGTACTGACTTCAATAAATTTATAAAAATTAAGTTTAAAGTTCCCTATATACACCAGCGTTAAAAAATACAAAATTACATACATATTTATTTCAATCTGACTTATGTTGTTCTGATACGAAAAAAAACATACAAAAGTTATGCCATACATGTATGATTATGTGATGATTCATCAGTGCAAGTAAGTCTCACACAGGTGTTCTTATATCAAACAAGAACTGTTAAGAAGGATATGATATTTATACAACTGTAAGGAGAATATGAAGGATATGTTATATTTATACAACTCTCGCAACGTAAACTTATTAGAAGAAAGAAGTTATTTCTTTTGATAGTTGATTCCATTTTTTTTCTATCTACGCTGTTTCAGGTCCTGTCACTAACTCCAATTTAAGTAATAATGGTTAATTGTAAAGAAAAAAAAACGTAAAATAAGATTAACTCATAACGATGTTTAACTAAAATGTGTCGTTATTATTTTTGTTATCTGTCTCATCCTTTTTTTAAAAACTTTTTTAATTGAAAGAAGCGCTACATAGTAAAACTACATTATAAATTATTTATAAATTTGGCCTATAGACAGTCAAATGGGTTTAGACATCAACTGTCTAAAGAACATCCATCAAATGGAGGCGGGAATTTTTCTGCCGAAATTGATGGACCGATGCGGGTCTTAGCAAAAAATTTCTAGTTGCTCTCAGGTTGACTGGCTGGCTGGTTATTGGATTTTTACCTAATTACTACTTTATTCTTCTCATAGAAGAGCAATTGTGAATCATTTCCCCATGAATGTTCTCCATTTAGCAATTCAACCTACTCCCATGTATATAAGATTAAAGTCAGACTTATATTCTAGATGATACCAAGGTAGACCAAGACCCTTAAACTAATAGAAGCCGTACCACTTCCTTTTCTATTTTATCGTATACGAAGTATTAAAAAAGAATTGTAATCACCAAAAAATTCGAAATCGAAATTTTGACTGATCTCGAAGTTTTTGATCTTCATGAGTTAGATAAATATTTTTTGGTATTATGTCAGTCTGTCTGCTCGTCTATCTGAGGCAAAGGTAACTGAAAAACGCTTTGAGCAAGATGGATAAAATTTGGAATATGATCTTCACACCATATCTGTAAATTTCTATTAAATTTTGAACAAATTCCATTTGCAGGAAATCTGTCTGTACAACTGTTTGAATCTGAATTAAGACGATAACTACAAAATAAAGAGAGCCAGATAGATAAAATTTGGTACACAGATTTGGCATCTATAGCGTAGTAACCTGTCAAATTTTAAGCCAAACCCAACAAGGGGTTGACCGTCTGTCAATAGGTACCTTCAGAATCAAGTAAATTCAGAAACGAAATAATTTAAATATATCAAATTTGGCGTGTGATTTTGTGATTAAAATTGTAGTTCTGTGTCAAATTTTCGTTTCAATCGCTTGGGAAAAGCAAATCTAAAACACAAATTTGATTTTCTGATACTATTTATCACATTTCATAGATGAATCGCTAAAAAACTCGCCAAGAATCACATGATAGATTCAGTAAAAATGATAACTTCACACCAAAGATTAATATTTCTTAACTATTATAATCCAATGCCCTGCAAAGTGATCTTTGCCTTACCCAAGATCAACGATTTCATGCGGCGGGTTGGGGATAACATCTTTATTACAGAGTATGCGAGAAAGTTTTGGGGGAACCACCCGCTGACTGTTATGAGTTTTTGAATCACGGACAACTACGCAAGATCAAGTATTTAAATTATAACAGTTTTTAAATGTTTTCCCTAATTTGGAGCAATTGAAAACTTTGATAAGAATTAAAGGTTTTCAATCATTGGGTCACTGCCAATGAAGGTCCTTTGAAATGGATACGCTGCTTCGATAGTACAGAGTGCAAAGTATTGGGTTTTTTCCACATTTTATTTAGATAAATTAAAGGTCTTTGGAAAGAGCAGTATTTATAACATGTAACATGTTAAGAAAACTATAATTTTTCTGATATAACAAGATATTTAGGTTATAAATGCAGAAATTTGAAAGAAAAAAGTGGTTGCTTGAATAAGTCAGAATTATTTGAATTGAAGAAAGGAGAAAAGCTCCATGAAACATTCTTCGTAATTATACTTATTTTCAAATAATGAAATATGAGCTTCATTACGAATGAATACCTTTGTTTTTTCCCATTCTTTACAAAAAGTCTTTATATGGATAATTATCTGCAGAGAAACAGCTTCATGGAAAACACCAACGACAAAAAGGTATGATTGAGCGATTTGTATTGCATATTTAATCAATATATACTAAACTAATCTGGGAAAATGCATGATCTCACTGCATTTAAAAATAAATTACTCATTTTATTTCGATGAACTTTATTTTTCATTTGAAATTGGAAAAAAATAATTTTCTTGAGTTATATTTTCCCTACAATATAATCTAATATTAAATATGTTTTGAATATTTAATTTCAAAAATTCATTTCTTTTGTTAATATAGTTAATAGAAAATACCAAATATTTTATATTCTTTTCAAAAGGAACATGAAAACAAATGTGTTCTTGTTGCTAATTTAAATAATTAATTTTCATAATATTTACAATTATTGTGTTATAATTTTATGCCCTTCCAAAAGATTAAAATTAATTTACAAAACTCATTTTTATTTTTAAAAAACTAACTTTCTTCTTACTTACTTAGGCTGAATTGAATTTATACAAAAATGTTTTACCTCAGATTTAATTTCAAATGTTCGAGCCAAAGTTTCTGCTTTCTTTTTTTGATTAGGCTTAGGTCGAGGAAGCATCCATAAAGCAGCCATTTTTTTGCAATTGCAATTTGGCTCTGTGGGATCCTAGAATTATAGCAGTCAATCACAATAATTGCAAACAAAATTAATTGAAAGCGTAGCGATATGATAATATTCTATAAAGAGTAAACAAAAATAAATTTTGATTTCTGTACAGAATTCTGTTTGATACAGAAATCTGGCATTTTAATTTCTGTATTGAAGTAATTATGCAGAGTAAAACGTTTTTACAGATATTTATGACAGTTTACCAGATATACAAAATTGGAAAACTGAAAGCTTTGTGTAAAAGTAGATATAAAAATTCGAAATAAGTTTGTCTTTGAAACACATTTTGAATCAGTCAACCAGATTTGATGATCATAAACTGCTTAATTTATGATGTACAAGAGTTGTTGGGTGATCCTAAAGAAGGCTCCAACACTTGAAACTACTGACCTTGTTGCTCAGATGAAAGTTTATTAATATCCATAAAATAAAAATAAGCGTTAGAAGCTACTCTGGGTTTTATGCCGCTTTTCAAATGCAAATCTTCGAACGACATTCAGTGTTTTCTTGTTTTTGCTTGCATTTGTTTTATAACTTAATGTTTGCCTCAGATTTCAACAACGAATCATTTTATTGTAGAATTGCTTACTGATTTTCTTTAATTTATTTAATAAAAGATTTTACCGATTAGCGATGCAGAGCCAGTTATAGTTTGAACCGTTAAACTCTGATTAGCGAACCAAACACCTACAATGCTTACGAATTGAATTACTTATAATGATTGCAAGGTAATTGAAATTGAAAGCTCGAAAGAGAATATAATATCTTATAATTGGGCGTAATTATGTCATTATGAGCAAAATATCTCTATATAGATTTTGGGTTAATTAATAAAATATGCACATATGAGCGTGAGAATTGAGAATTAAACTAACTGCCATCCTGGGCCTAATAGATAACTTCGAATGCAATAATGAATTGTTTAAAAATGCAACATTTAAATGATTTTGTATTGTTATGAGAAAACAATTCTTTATCAAAATATTATTTGGGTCATTATTTCATCATATTGCATTTATTGCAATTAGTGTGTAGGTAATTGTCTAAAAATTATACGGAAAAACATATAATAGGAACAATTTTTTGACAAGAAAATAAATGGATTAGGATGGAAAATAAGTGCTATACTTACTAAAGATACTAAGTACCATGAATATTCTCGTCCCGTCATATTGTTAGATTCTGCCTGAGGTAAGAAAGCACGTTTTAATAAATACTGCAACAATTAAGAAATATCCATTGCCAAAATTCTTTTCACTTTTAATTTCCAATGCTTTTAATTTTTATTCATTTCTCAATATTTCTTTTCAAGATGGTTCATAAATGGAACATATGCAAGTCTTAGATGACTTTTAAATTTTTTGACACGCGAAGAAAATTCTTTCAACATATTTCCAGTCTGAAGTATAAAATTGAGCTTTAATTAGATCAATCTATTGTAAATTTACACTTTATCCATATGTACGCTCATCGGCTTACCTGCAGGTGAAAATCATGTTTTCAGTTTATTTCTTGATGACTACCGATAAATATTTCAGATAAAATAAAATTCTTATATTTGGTAGGGACGAAAACATTTTCGTATTATTTCTATGCTAATTATTAACTTTCTTTCAAGGGCAGCGGTGACCTGGTGCTAAGATCTCGGCTTCGGAGCTGGAGGGGTTTATGTACGAACCCCGATTCCGCCGTATAAGAGGGTCTGGTGCATGCCAAAACCGTTCTCTCACAGGTGGGACGTGGAAAGCTTGTAGAGGTGGGAGCCAGCTCAGGTGCCGTCCTCGTCATCTGACCGCGGTTCAAAATTAGAGGTCCGTCCTAAAGTTAGTCCTAGTGTTGCTTTAAAACAGAACGTTAAACTAAAAACTCTATTTCACTTTCAACATTGCATATTTTATTCCATCCGGTACATTTCATATATATTTTTTGTTTGATAATATATGTTCATAATTATTTTTCATAAAACTAAATTTCCCAACTGCATGTGTATGCAACACTAGTCCATAATGTGTAGTTACTAGTTTTCTGAAATATAATTCGTGCACTAGAAAATAAAATCTTGAAGTTTATTTTGATCCATAAATTGAATATAATGTTATATAAAGATGGTCGTTAACATAGTAAGTTTAATATTATTCAAAAGTTTATTTTTGTCTCTCAGTTGGAACGGAAAAGTGATTGCCCTCAGATATCACACTCTTTTTAATTAAAATGTAATAAATTTACAAATTGAAATTCGAAATAGAATAATAATGCTATGAAAGGAAATTAATGTATGGGGCTCCTCAAAGTTAAAAGTAACGAACGTATGAAAAATAATCTTTGGACAACTTAAGAAATACTATTCTTTAAAACAAATAGCAGTAATACATTTCCTTAAAGTTTCAACGTGGTGAAAAAAGAAATAAAAATTGTCAACAGAATCCTCTATATTATTTTATTAGATTAGTAAGATTATTCAAAAAAAAATTCCATTATAAATATTGTCGAATTGTAATTAAGATGATTTTTCATTATTTGTCACTTTTATTTTCTAATAAAACAAAAATGCATAAAGAATTATTTTTCGACATTTTTAAAATCTTTTCAAGTAGGAATTTTTATAAGAGTTAGATTTTTGTTTATTACATTTTTCAAATCTGTTGAAAGGATCTGATGATATGAAAATGGAATAGAAAATATTGAAATATAAACAAAAAATGATAGCAAAATTTTAAATTTCTCCATATACAAACCTTTTTTGAAATTTTCGAAACAATAAAAATATTTATTAATTTTCGAAAAAAGTTTTAAAAATTTTGTTTTACAAATAAATCTTTAAGATTTAATTTACAGTGAAGTTTTGTTTGAAGGTTCTAATGAGCATTTTCTGAAAACTTGTGACGCTTTGAACAAAGCTTGATTTATGGTTATTATTATCTGAAAAGTTTCAACAACTAAATCTTGATTTATAGTTATTATTTTTCTACAAACTTACAACATCCAAAGCTTGATTTATCGTCTCTGCTGGACCAATGACGAAGTAATAAGCGGTATCGCTTCCTTTCATTTTCAAAATTTGCTCTTGGATTTTTTGTCGATTCGGTTGAACTTTGAGGATTGTTGCACGCGTTGCAATGTTTTGAAGTAAAGTGGAAGATTTTTGATCCAGCTCTGAAAAATAGAGAAAACAAAATATACAAACATTACATAAAAATTCACTAAAATTAACTATTCAAAAGCTTTTATTCGTAAAATGAAACCAGGAAGATGACCAATTTTTTTTACTAAAATCCATATAATTTTCTAGGAAGGAGACAGCCCCAATACAATTTTTCTTCTATACATAATCCCATTATTTCAGCTGCGGCAATTACCTCAGAGGAGAGCAGCTGCGCAGAGTAGTCATAGCACTTTTTTTTTATCTCTTGGAAAATAAGCTTAAACACGCAAACTTCATAAGTTTTTCTAGTTAAAATTAGTTTTTCTTATTGTGGCCGTCCTTTTCCAAGTGAGTGGTACATAAAATTTTATCGTGTATGACATTTACAAAATGACCGTTAATGCTAAAATCTGTAATAAATTGTGCACAGAATTTGAAAAATTTTTAATCGATTTCTCTAAAGCTATTTCGAGCTTTCTTTTACTAAAATATGTATATAAATTTATCCTATTACTATATAAAAGACAAGAAAACAGGTATAACGATTACACTTATTTATTCGGAGAATAAGTAATCATAGATTTGTCGGAGATAGAAGTAATAATCATAGATTCACCACTGCAAAGCACTAGTAGTTTAGAGTAGAAACTTTCAAATCTTCTTGTCTCTAATCAAACTTTGATAATAAAAAAATCGATCTACTTAATCACAATTAAAAAAAATTTCTAATTGAATAGTCTAATTCAGCCTTCTAATTGTACGGCACATCTTTATTATTTCAGTCGATTTAAGAATGTAAAAGACATTCAATTACTTAAGATGTTCCAAGTGATTCTCTAGAATTAATTTCTGTTTTGTATAAATTACAGATTAAACATTAAAATTTATTTGATTCGATATACGAGCCAGATACGCATGTTTGCATGTGATGAAAAAAATTAAATGAAATTCAGTTTAATATACCCATATATTAATCTTCAATTAAATGTTCAAGATTCTTTTTAAATTATATTGCGATCAAACTGGAACAGAATCTGTGAAACTTCGCACTTTCAGTGCTGTAGATCGGGTCAACGATTTAAGACGTCTTGGTTTGGAGAAACAATAACGGATGAATCAATTGATGCTTCTAATTAGAAGATTTTTTTAACAAAATTCGACAAGGAATTGATCGTACATCTTTACTTTCACATGAATCTGAATTTCACATGAACTCAAAGGCAAAAATTTAGGTATGTGAAATTTGATATACAGTTTTAGCATCTAAAATGCACATCTATATTAAATTTTGAAATAAGTCTGCAAAGGGTTGAACATCTGTTGGTTTGTACTATCGCATACATGTAAATGTAATGATTTATAAAAAATAAAATTTGGTACGAGATCTCAGGATTACAGTTTTTGTTTCCGAGTCAGATTTTTATTTCAATCGGTAAAAAAAGCATCCAAAGTACATTTTCGGTTTATACACCTCTCCTCCCCCCAGTGAATTATCGCCAAAGATCATATACTAATGGGTTCTCTCGTAACTATTGTTCACAAATGAATTCGGTTAATTAAACACAAGTACTGGTTTTCTTTACTAAACCATAAAGTTCGGAATTCTAATATGTGTTAATAGAAAAATCTGAGAATTCGTAGCTTTAACGACCTTGCCCAAGATACACAATTGTATATGGGGGGGGGAATAAGACTTTTGTTAGAGAATATGTGAGAAAGTTTCAGAGAGATCACACCCGTTGGTTATTTTTATGTACGAAGACAAAAATAAGGCACTCATTGAAATGGTTCACTATTGCCCAGAATGGAATCTCATTTTCTAATGACTTAAAAGAGAAAATACTTTTTTGTTTCTCCTTTTAAATTTCCTTTTCCAAATGATATTTGGTGATATATCCCCCACCCCACAGCATATAATCTAAAACTTCAAAGAGGTATACTCAGTTACATATCAATAAGGATGTAAATATACATTAAAATAATGCTGGCGGCAGTCATGACGCCCAAACGCTCGTGACATCAGGTCTACCAACATAATGCTTATCCTAAACATCATTGATTATACAATTAATATGGTGCGAGGACCCACGCTCTTTGCTACACAAATCCATCAGCGTCAAAAAGGCATTGAAACATAACCGCAGCCACTGCCCACTGGACAAACTTTGGCACGCGACATTGCTATTCCAATTCTGGTGGTTTGAGCACTATTCCACCCTGCCTCTCATTTTTGGGTAGACAACATGAAATGCGTGTTTCGAATCATCTATGAAAGAAAATAATTTCCAGATACTTATAAGTGATTTGGATTATTAAATCCGACAATATCGTTTTGTTATTTTAAGTTCCATTTCAGTGATTCAGATGAAACTGTTGTAAAAGTGGCTCAATGAGTTTTTATTCCTGTCTGTTCTTATGAATAATTTATTTGATTAATTTCCATGATTGTGGGATTGGAACTGATATTTAAATTATGAATTCGGGTTATTTAGAGGTCTTATTGTTTATTAATTTTATATTGTTTATTACTTAAGCATATTAAAATTGATCAATTTTGGAAAAATATTGAATAATTTATATTCCCACCTAAAAATTATAATTGGATTTCTCATTATAAAAATTATGAAGAATTGAAAAATATGCGTCACTGTTATTTTAAAAACTCATCTTTTGTTGACGCATAGTCCTTAACTGTTTCAAAGTACAGGGTGATTCAAAAGTCTACAGTTAAATAAAATCTCCAGGCCAGATTAATTTTCATTCCTTTTTATCTTAATTATTTGTTAATGCAGACTTGTCTTTTGTCTCGTTATTGCTGGATCGGTTCATAATAAGGTCTCTTTTGGATAGTTTAATTAGTGTTTTAGATGTAACAGCATCCCATAGTCCTCTAAATGCAATGTTTTCTAATAATTTTTAAAGGGTTGATGTGTCATTAATATTAATTTTTAGTCCTAACTTCACCTTGAATTGTTTAATAGCTATTTTTTAGGAAAGACGCAGTATTTATAAATGCTTACGCCTATTCAGCTTTTTCTTTCAGTCGGTATAGTTGCTGTACCAATAGAATGATTTTTTCTGCCTGTGATTTTATTTATAAAATGCCTCAAAGAAGTGGAACATGTTTTATTTTCCAAAGTATTGCACCAAGACATGTATTTCCCATTAGAAAGTTTCATTAAATAAAGTGGGGAAATTGTATGAAAACATTTTAGCTTTAGTATATGTTGAAAATAATAAGTTAAAAATTAAATTTTTATACGTCCCCCTTAGTATAAAAGTGTCAATTAGTAAGATGTTTATCTTGCATTAATCAAAGCACGTACAGTAAGTACCACGCTCATATGTACAAAATTTGCAAAAAACGTGCTTATTTTCAAATTTCGATATATTGATCACAAATTTAAATAAAAACATTTATTATATTCAAATTCCGTTATAAACATTATATTTCGTCATTTAGATGAAAACATTTACTTCAGAAATGTAAATTTATTTCTAACAAAAAACTAGCGTGAGTAAATATTTGTCTAGTAATACATCATCCGATCATTTTAGCTTATCCTCATACTAGTGTATGACTACTAGTGTAACTCAAGTTATCTTCACACTAATATACGAACATCAGTCCAGAACTCAGCGTTTAAAAAGCGATAGTGTAGAAAATATTTCTACTTTATAAACGGCATCCATTGAATATTTGTATAATCCATGAACCGATATAACAGTCACATGAATTACTGTTATTATGTACAAGATGTTCATCATAAACGGCAAATTTTTTTATAAATATGTGGTGTAGCAATTTTAGAAAATCTTTGGTAGATCCCATTTCGTATAAAGGTATGATAAATAGCGACTGATATATTCATTTTGTATTGATTAGAATTGTGTCTTAATTAAAGGTTTAATTTACTTTAGCAGGACACGCTTTGTAGATGTTTGTTGGAGAATTAAAAAAACCGGGCTTTTAAGTCACAAGTAATGAATATTGCATATGTGCATGCATTGTTCAAAGAATGCAACTTTGTATAGGTGTGGAAGGTGCTCATTTTGAACAAGTTTTTAAGAACTTCATAATGTATTATCTGACCATTTTTTTAATTTAATGAAAATAAATAAATGCATTTTTATTTTCTAATTCTGCTCTTTTCATAATCTTTCATGATTTATACATAAATAAATCATGAAAGATAATGAAATCTAAAAATGAAATCATGAAAGCTAAAAATTGCAACGAAATTCTCTCTCGATCGCTAGTTAAAAGTATGGAAAAATGATCTAAGCCAATAAATTTACTTTTTAATACACTCTGCAAATTTTACAGAGAGAAGCATGAAACTTCATGCCCTAACAGATGAGTGTAAGAAAACGTTTTGCTCACTGATATTTTTTCACTATGTTAGTCGTATAAAGATTTATTTTTTGCTACTTTTTATTACACTCCTCTACAGAAGCTAAAGTTTTTTTTCCTACATTTTTGGCATCTTATTTGATGAAACTTTCAATTAGAAGTATATGTCTAATTGCAATAGTTAAGGAAACGAACACTTGTTCCGCTTTTTTGGGACACCCAAGGTGTGTTTTCCTTCCTATCTGTATCTTTATAAACCTTGCACACACTGCTTTCCTCCCGTGTCCTATTGTATGATTCATTGTCTAATGATTATATATATATTGCTTTTGTGGGAAGAGAAAATTAGATAATCTATCGGACAGTCGAGAAGTACCACAAATTTTTCCTCCATTAGCATGAAAAGAAGAAAACTCCCTTTCCTACTTCTCATGCAGTATCCTCATTTATAAAGGATACTTTTTAGATCGTTTCTACCTATGATCTCGAAGTTAGTATTATACAATTACCTTTAGTAGAAGTTAATGTTATTTCCCTTAGTAAAACTAAGAATGCCGGTGGGAAAGAGATAAGGATTTTACGCAAGGTAAAATTAAACCCGTCTTTATAAAGGTTTAAGATTTAATCAAATCAGTGAGAAAACAAACATAGTGATTTTAATAGTACATTTTGTTACTATGAGTATAAATATGAATACATTTTATAATATTATCAACTAAGTGAAGGTAACAAACGACAAAATTGAAGTTGCTGAATGAATTCTTACCAATGCTTTCGTCAAAAAGCACGCCTGTCGTCGTCATGTTTTGGTGCGAAGCAATGTCTCGAACCACTTGAGTGATGATGTAACCTGGAGGCGGTATTTGTACAAGATACTGTTTTTCCGTGTTGCTTAAATTTTCCCATTCCATGATGCCATTCATTTTCCCGTATGTTGCACTTACAGTAGGAATACCCATTTTCCGAACTACTTTCTTGACTAATGTCCCAGCTCTATTTCCAATTGCTCTGGGTCTACGAGTCGTGTCTATTATAACGGTAGGACTTGGCTTAGTCAGCCTCTCGCAAACTATAAAAGAAAAGCCTTTTTTTTTTACACAACCTTCATTATAACAGTTTTTAAAACAGTAAGACTGTCTTACAGTCAAAATCTTACAGTCCTTTAAAACAGTAATTTATTTGTGCCTAAAGGTGAAGGGATCTGTTTTAAAAAAACCTTAAAATGCAATTGAAATCCAGAAATGGATGTAATCAGGTTTGTACTGTCTTATATGAACAAAATGCATAATCTTATAAAATGGAAATAATGAGAAAGAAAACGTGAATTTTTATTCCGTTTTTTTTTTTTATTATTATTTATTATTTATTTATTTATTTTTTATTCTGGCCACGGAAAAAGAAGAAAGGATTTAGGATTATTTTGCTGAGTATAGCATTTAACTCAACAAATCAAGAATTTTCTAAACAGGAAAACTTTTTTCCTGTTATTTTAAGGAATGGTTTGTACGAAAGTTTCTCGTGCTTGAATTAATGTGCTTGTGTATTACGAACTATAATTACAAAAGAAACTATTAGAGTGTAATCTTTGACTATTTGTTTATGTCGATTTATCGCTTGGATGTGGCTGGTGCAAGAGTACTAAATAACAAAATGTGTATTTTGGAGGCCTTTTACCGACTAACTAAAAATAAAATTTGGCACCGAATTACAACTGTAGTCAAAAAATTACATTTCATATTTCATTTATTTAAGTCATTCAGTTTTTGAGTTGTCGCGTTTATATTAAAGACGGCCAATTCTTTGATGGAATTGGTTCCAAATTGAATATATATCTGTTGTTGCTTATGGCACTTTACTTAAAGGCTATCTGTCAGCGATTTAAGCCGAGTGAGCGTCTCTTTTTTTTTCAGTAGCACACCAACTAGGGCCAAGAATGCGACTTAGGTACTTCATGTGTCGCATTCGCTTGCACTACCCCTTTTTACAGGGGGGCACACGCACACATCTCACAGATAGAACACAGAAGAAGAACAGTCATGCCCAAAGCGCGACGCCCTGATCACGGGGGGCGCTGCCCCTATGCCAGGACGCCGGCGGATGCATATCTATATTTTAGATTAAATCTGTGTATCAAATTTTATTCATCCAGCTCTTCGCTCTTTTTTTTTTTTTTTTTTTTTTTTTTTTTTTTTTTTGGTTATTGTATTTTCTGAACGAATTTGATTCAAAATTTGAAATATATTTATAAATTTTGTGTAAAGACTACATACCAAATTTAATTCGCCTAATTTAAAAGAGTTTTTGAGTTATAGCATCCACACATAAATAGATAGAGTTCCTAAAATGTGTTTTTCGGACACAAGCACATCTAAAAGGCGGAAATTTATAAAAATTCCTAATTTGATTTTTTGACGTTTACAATATTTTTTCTATACTTCAAATACGAGAAATTAAAAAAGTATTGAGAAAAATTTTTAATGTAGTACCTAATTGTTTAAAATAAATTATAATCTTCTACTGAGCCTAAACAAGAGCGTTCATATAGAAATGTGGACTGACTTTTGAATGATAGGAAGATCATTTTTCGCTAGGGAATAATATATATTTCCAAAATATTGCAAAATAAATAATTTTATCAAAATTTATATCAAGCATTTCGTTAGTGTTTCTTTTGATGAAAGAATCTTATATATTTTATTTCTTATTGCAATCGTTACCATATCAAAGTCATAAATACTGGAACAGGAACTTTGCTGAAAGTCATCCATTTAATTTAGATATAGTATATATATATATTAAGCAAAATTATAAAAAATATAATTCATAACTTTGTAAAAAAAAAATATCTTCTCTGCGTTATTTTATTGTATGCTAATGATACGTTATTTACAGATAAGAGCAATCTATTTCTCCCAAATTGTGTCTCCAATAATTTCCATTGCTTAAAAAATAGCATATTTAACTGACTGTATTATATTTTTAAAAATATTTATAATTAAAAAAATCCTGGTTAAACAGCGGAGAGAAGCTTACTGCTTAAAAGTATTGAAAAAATATCAGATGTATAGGAGCAAAACAAACGTAAAGAATTCAAATTTTCAGAACAGAGTGGTCTTTTAATAAAGAGTAGAGTCATGCCCTATTCATCGAAATTTGCTATTTTCCCGCACACAAGCCATAACAAAAACTCTTGTGTTCTCAAACAAATTTACTTTCCCTTTCGAAATTAAAAGATAATTTAAAAGATTTTGAAAATCAAAACATTATAAAATTTCAAAATGAATAAATGACATTAACACCTTACAATTTTACCATATATAGTGTAGTAATCACGCGAAATTAAAAAATTTGACGTTAATTCATTTGAAGAAATAATGAAATCTCCATTTGATTTCTAATCCGGGTGACCTTTTCGACAAGTAAATGAAAATGGAATAAAAAAAAGGAGGGAGTCTTTTTTTTTTTTTCAGATTTTTTTAACTCTTCCTTTGAGGCCTAAAGACATATTATAGCAAGTTTTCCTGGATGAGGGTCAACTTTCAAAGGTTTTGACATTTTCGAAAAAAAAAAATGCGTGTGTTGTGAAAAGAATTCCCGTTAATTGAGGTGATAACAATTTTCGAGAACTCGTTAAGTTTTTCCCAATTGTTTGCCTGAAGCAATCTGATATAGAATCGTGTAAAAATAACTTAATGCTTCTGTGCCAAAAATATTAATCACTCAAGATTTGGCTTATTGTTTCGGCAGCAAGATTGTTTAACAAGTAAGAGGAAAATTCATTTTTTTCCAAATTTATTTTCTAGCAAAATATGGCTAAAAATAGTTGAGATATTCGGTAAAAAATCACTCTCCTTTCAGTATGCAGTTAAAAAATCATTTTATTATAAACGTCAATGTATAAAAATTAATGATACAAGTAGAGGATGATTTACATATTTAAAAAAATTAAGAGCGATTGAAGTTGTAAATGGTTTTCAAAATAAGGCTTGAATTTTGTTAAGCTACTTGGAACTTATTAAATGGACGTTTCGTAAAACAAATTTATGTCTTAGTATGATCTAGATAGAATAAAATATCCTCTTTTATGTCAAACTTCGAGCACACTGAGATATTAAAAGATAGTTTATTTTGTACTTACGTTATGTTGTTGAACTTCAAGGATTTATATAATTATCCGAGTAATCGACTATATATATTAAAAGAAAGTTTGTTCTGTACTTACATTATGCACTTAGACTCCAAAAAATAATAGAACTATCTAAAAGTTCAACTTACATAGTTGAAAACAAAGGAAGATATAGATTGTTTTGTACTTGCACCATACGGTTTTGCTCCAAGACATTATCAAAAATTACTTTGAGTTTGACCTTATGTAATGAAACATTCATAGAATTTGTGATTGCTATAAAATAGAATTTCTTACAGTTTTTGATCACTTTCAAATGAATAAACATTTTATGACTTCAACTGTAAATATATACAAGAAAACATAGAATTAAACCAAGTATTATTCATCAAGAAATAAAAATTAGTTTTAATGCTATTATTGGTAAACTTTTATGACATGATTTAAAACAAATTATTTCATTTATTATTTTTACTAAATATTAACGGCTCTAAATTTCTTCTATCTCATCTAATCCTGGGTTAGGACACAATGAAGTGTCACTATTTACCAGATTTGAAACACTAAAACAATTTTTCCCACAATTCTTCAACAATTAAGTTCTTTTTCCTCTTCAACTTTCTAGTGTTTCAAAATCTTTTCCACTTCAGGTATTTTTAAGAAATGTGACTCCATTTATCATATTTCTTAAATTTTCTTAGTTTTAATAAATATATTTAATTCATGCTTATTGAAATAATTAACATCTGATAATGGACTTTAATAAAACAATGTCGGTATTTGACCAAATTCTAAATATCTGCATTAGTATTTATAAAGCAGACAATTTTTCACTTATCATATCATTCTTTTTTACTTATGATACGTCTAATCAGAAGTAAGTCTGATTAGACGTGCTATTGCTATTTGCTAAAATATGACAAACAGAGAAATAGGTTTAAAAGGCACAAATGAATATTTTTTACGCTTATTGGAATATTATAGCCTTCGAAAATGGCATCACTAATGTACCGTAGCATGTGATATTTTAAATCAAACGTAAGTCAAAATATAAAACTGTAAATCTAATAAAATATTGCTTTAAATTTTTGGGATAGAAGATACCTTAGTTTTTCTTATGATTTAGATCATCAGTTTCATCTAAAACTAATCAAATGTTAGGAAGAAGTAAATACAGAACATTTTTTTTCTTTCTTTGTCTTACAATATAATCAATTGATGTCCAAGAAATTTAAGTATATTATCAATGCAATAACTTTTACAATTAGAGATAAAATATAAATATCTGAAAAATTATTTACCAACGGATTCTGATAAACCATCTTCTATTTCTACTCCAACATACGTAATATCTGCATCAGGAATTTCTTGCTTTATAAACGAATCAAACATTTTGTTCACGACTTCCTTTGCAACTGGATAATCTGGTTCAAATACACCAACTGAAAAGAACCAATATCATGTGCTTAAGAATTCATATTTCAGTGAATATATTTTATATTTGATATCACTGTATTTAAGTTTTAAGGCATTATTTAATAACTATTTAGGATGAAACAAATTCTCGTGCAGTCGATGTAGTATAACAAATGTAATTTTATGCATCAGTTACGATATAACTACATTTTGTCTTGTGGTTTGTTGTGACGTCACATTCTTTTTCCTTCTGCAATATACATAATTATTGCCTAGATTCTACTGGAGTATATGATATGAGTACGAACTGTTTATTTTCTTTTATCGTCCATATTTAGAACTATTTTACAACACTCCTTTCCCTATGGTCCGGGAGAGAGAGAGAGATTAGCAATATATCCGAGATTAAGCGATTCTGTTACTTATAGATTTTCCCAAGAATGCTCTGAATTATTAAACCCCCCCCCAAAAAGAAAAGAACTTATAATTATCAATTTCATCTTCACATCGTATTGCAATTTCTAACAAGATCTTCCCAAAAGTAATTTTATGAGAAAAGATTATGCATTATTGTTGCTTGCCAAATACATATCCAAATCATCTCTTATAATTTAGGATAATAATGAAATTAAATTTTCACAGTTGAACTCATTAAGCTCTTCACTCATTCCACTTATTTAGTTGAAATAAGATGTCCTATGACATCAAAGTTAAAAAAAATCGCTTAATGCCATTAAAAATTCGTTTTATGCAAGGATGAAAGTCACTTACGGATTTTCCCATAAATCATTTGCGCATAAAATCATCATCTTTATAAATTTATAAAATATAATTAAATCATTCATAGGGGTTATATATTCGACATAAAAATTTGGAAGATAAAAATTTGGTGACAAATAGTTGATTCAAAACGATAGCATATTCTCAAAATTTAATGTATCATTGACTAACATAGCAGAAAAAAACTTGTAAGTGCTTAAGGTAGTATTTTCTTCTGTTTCAATACCTTTGTATTGCAAAATAATTCTTTAGTTATGTATGAAGTGCAATATTTATAGTCACTTAACAATAATATTCATTGGAAAAATGTGGTACATTTTTATTAAAACTAAACTATAGACATAAAAACATATTTAAATTTATTTGTGTATATCAAATTCAAAGAATGTATGTATGTGTGTGTCCTTCATCACTTTTAGTGAAACGATTAATTTATTCCTCGTATATAAATTAAAGTACATATAACAAATGAACCGTTTGACGTGGAATTCTGATTTGTATGTTTTTCTTTTTGTATTCAATAAAACGGGATGGAGTGATTTGTTTTTTTTAATCAACCCCTCAGGAATATTATCATTCCCAAGGCGCATAAAGATATACATACAGTATGACTGGAGAGATTTTGATAAAACCTGATAAAATTCACATGGATCGACTGAAAATAGTGTTGGGTTAAATTAATCTGAACCTCTTTTGCATCAAGGTAGAGATCCTTATGGAGACATAAATTCCAAATAAATGCAAATTTATGATTTTAATAAAAAATGGCATAAAAATCGAATTAAGCTCATGTTCAAAAATTCTACTTCTTTCCCTGTATATTCTTTACATGCCTTGGTGATTTAATTTGTAGGAATTTTTTCGGATTTTAAACTTGTACGAATTTTTCTGCGATTATTTAAATTCTTATATGAATTGTACTAATTCAAAATAGCAGGTCAATGATCTGACAAGGGCCTTAGCATGTCAAGTCATTGATTCCCCTAAAAAGCATTTTGATATCTAGATTTGAATTAAGGATGTTTGGATGAGCTTATTTATAATTTTCAATTTTTTATAGTTATTTTACTGGCAATTTTACTTTATTTATTTCTTAAATAAAGTTATACCTCAACACTTGGAAAAATAGTTTATGAATAAATAAAGGTATTTCTTAGTTCGAATTGATTCAGAGAGGAAAAGTTTTAAGTTTTCCTTGCTTAACGACATCTCAATGTTTTGTTGTGAAAATTTATCCTAACAAATTACATAACAAAGGGGGGGATCAGTATTTTATGAGCTATGCTATGCTACTGCAACTAGAAATATCTAATTCAAAATTAGTATCGGATTTTATTAATTATTCAGTATTGACCAGGTTCATGAGTTGATTCATTCATTGCTGTATTTTGTAAAGAAATGCATTGCTCAGTTTTCATCATTACTATTAACCTGGAACAATATGCATGACGTCAAGTTCTTTCCTCCTGTATTCTGCCAAGAGCAATTTCAGGATTAGGAATAACGATTCTGAAAATAAATGTGGCACGTGTTCAAAAAGAGTAAATTATCAAAAGTAGAAGCGTATCGGAAAACTATTCGTATAATCTGCCTATGAATATGCAATAAATAACGCAATAGCTTTAATAATTGAAAACTAATGGAGAAATTCCATGTTCCGTTTTCTCATTACCATAGGAACTAATTTGAATTTTTAGTTTATTTGTGATTATCATTGGCATTATTTATCTGCAATGGCAATGCACTAGCTGTATTCTTTTTCATGAGCTTATTTACTAGCAAAAAGCCAAAAAGAGTGGATAGGTGAGTAATGCCCAACCTAATTTTAAAGAATGCATCTCATTATATATTGAACTTTTTTTTGGGACAAATTTGATTCCGATATGCACTTTTTCACTTTAACGATAAACAAAAGTTCGTGTTAAATTAATCATGCTGGTATTTAAAAACATTAGGTCCATTTTACTGACGAGTTTTAGATTACTTTTTTAACTGTAATTTGTCAGAAAAAGCTCTAGCGATACTGCAGAAATCGATTTAAAACACGAAAACTCTGACGTTATGTCTTTTTATGTGAAAAGGCATTACATGTCCCTGCATACTAGGAATCTTTATTTGAGTTTATTATTGAAAATGTATATTTACATATGAGAATGGCATACTAGTTTAAGAAAATCTTTTGATTTGAAATACCTACTTGGTACATAAATTCGCCTCTCTTTATCAAGAACACTTTACACTTATGCTAAGTTAAAATTAAGACTTTTTTAGTTAGTTTAAGTTTTATAATTCGGAGGACATTTTACATAACTTTTTTAGCTTTGTTACCATTTTTAACTTAAAACTACTGGATACTGTTTATTCTTACATCATAATCGAATTAAAATTGGCACGTTTTTCAAATACTGAATGGGAACTGTATTAGCAAATTATTTCGCAAAATTCTTACTGTATTTCTGTAAGTTACTCATCCTTCTGAATGAGTTTTCTGAATTTGTTTTCATAAAAAAAATTTCGATGGTTTTCATTTACATTCTATCCATTAAAAAAACTTAAACTTCATGCAATAAAAATTGTAAGCTTTTAGTACCGTTATGAAACTTATGCCATTTAAATTTCTTCAAAACAAGAGCTCCAAGATTTTTAAAGGAGTGTTTCCAATAAAACAATTTACTAATATATTTACCAATTTTATTTATTAAAAAAATTTGCCTGAACCCATTTAAAAATTAATTTGATTCCATAATCAACCACAAAATTCTGCTAAAAGCTCTACAACAAAAGTTTCGACAAAATTTCAATATTTTTTTTCTCTGCGAAAAGAATTGATTTCAATTAAAGTTTTCAAAAGACATAGTTTAATTTATTTTTCTTAAATAGTGAATGTGATTAGAAGTAGCTTGCTGATTTTGAAATACCTCTTTTGTGTAAAAAAAGGAAATTCATATTTTATTTACAAATTCATATATTATAAGCTCTTTCTAAGTCAGAGCTTATTTTAATACTGTTTTTTGAGTCTTTCAAACAAATGGTAGAACACTTTTTACTGTTACTTCTATTCCATTTCTGTGTTCATAGTATTTACACATTGGTATTACATAATCGTTGTTCGTTTGAGGTACCATATAAATCCAGAATTCGTGACTTGACTAATGGACACTTGCTAAAGAAAGTAATCATTCAATTTTAACAACCATTATAAATATGTAGCATATGAGTTCCAGAATGGATATTAGCGACGCATTGTTTCATTGGCAGGTGCTTTTCTTTTGTTAGCTTTGAAGTAATCATTCATTCATCTCGCATGCCAATATTCTTACCATAATGAATAGAAGTGGAAACAATACCATTTGTGAGCATTGGATCAATGGGCTAGGATTATAAACAGTAGAAGAACAAACTGCGTGATTTGGGATCCCCGTCTGCTCGGAAATGAACATCACCTGCTGAAATTCTTGAGAGTTTAATGTTTCCAAGGGAGAGATTTGAATGGAACTATTCAATCTACTTTTAGTTGTATGTATCTAGAGAGATCGTTAGATATTCGATATGAGACGATGCTGGTAATTCTGGTGATGGTAATCTGTAAATATTCATGGCATACACATGCTAAAATATGTATGATCACTAAAAAAATCAATGAGAATGCTTAAAAATTTCTTGAATTTGTTAATTGCTATACTGTGCTTACATTATAATAACCTGGTAAAAGGAAACTGAAATGCGAGTACAAACTTCTAAGAAACTCATTCTATTAGTGTACATTTCTATCTTCAAATCGCATCACATGGTATCTAGATGCTCTATTGGATGAAACGTTCCAGATTCACACCATTTTCTGGTGCACATGGATGAAACATGATCTTTAAATACAATTTCAAATATTTAGAAGCAATTTGACGAAAATAGACCGCGGTCATCTATGGTGATGTAATTTTTTCATTTTCAGCGTTTTAGTTAAAAACATTAATGAGCTAAAAAAAAAGCATGGAAACGGCATTTTTACACAAGCTTCCAAGAATCCTTATTCTTTTTGATGTGCAACAGAATCGTTCTATATTTTACTTCATTAAAAATAAGATCTCCAATATAATTTTAAGTGATTCTTGAAACGTGCATTTTTTTTTAAATCAAGAAGTATTTTATTTATTTTTTAAATTTTAAATATTGAATAAATTACTGCCAAAATATGACTTGATGCTCCTTCTTGGTACATTTTTAAGAAGGATGATGTATTGTAAGCAGAAAATTAAAGGGGTGAGTGATGAAATGCTTATTTATAAGGAAGGACTTGTTCCATTTTTAATTTTTAATAAAAAAATTAACAAAATGCGGTAGCTAATCATAGATTACGATAAGAATTTTACAACCATGTTTTACACTTTTTTCCTTTAAAGTGAACTATAGTAAGTAACAGGAGCATATAAATGGAAAAATTATTCAGAGTTAAGATGGACGAAGAGAAAAGGGGGCACAAACATACATCCATACAGACATCTTATGATGTGGGATAATTTATTCCATAAATGCCTAATGAATGAATCAGTTAACTAAAGACGTTGAATGAAATACTGAATCAGGACGATATGCGACAGTATTTATATTGATAGTAAATTTAATAAAAACAGATTTAAAAAACAAATTTCAGTAGAGTAGAACTAATTTAGAGTTAATTTAGAGTTTAAATAAATTATAGTAGAACTTATTTTTTATTTTAATTGTTTTCTGCCTTTTGGTATTATGATCGATCATTATAAATATTGCAAAATGTTGTTATAGTGTTGCTAGTTTTTTTTAAATTCCTTACCAGGGACCGTAAATTGTATAGAATCAAATCTTAATTAAATCAAGGGGTAAACTAACAATTAATTTCTTAAAATATTAAAATAACATATTACCACCACCGGAGACATAAGAATATAAAATTTCAAAACTTTGGCACCTCAAGAAGTGAATGAAAATTTGATTGCAGAACTTCATCTTCACAAACAACAAACAATTAAAATTAAAAATATTATTTTTAATGGGTTAGTAAATTAAAATGCTTCTCTTAATCAAAGTAATTAAATTCATTTTACTATCAATTTAAATCTTGTTCGATTCGTCTCAATACTTTTCGAAGATTTGTTTCAGATTTTAAAGAACCAAGCAGGTTTTTTAATGTCGCGACTGCTGGAATTTGGTAAATGGTTACTTGTTTAAAATTTATTACAAATATGATTTTTGAAAACAGATTAAACTCAAATTCAGAAATTCTCCATTCATTTTTCAATACTTTCTAAGCTTGATTGATCCATCTCGAAAACTGTAGAGTCGTATAATTTGAGATTTTTCTTTACTAATTTAAATAAATAAAGGAGTTTAGCTTGATTTAACCATCTTTAAATTGGCACATGAAACGATTTGCATGTTTGAGTATCATATATTTAAAGGGAAAATGAAGATGAGATTGATCCTTAAAAAATTTATTTCATTTAGATGACAAAAATACATGATTAAAATATTTCACTTCATCGAGGTAAGGTTGAAGAGCATGTAGTGAAAGCTTATAAGCCAGTTAACAGCTACGCTACCCGAGGAATTGCTTTTGTATTGTGGTCGTGTTACTGGGCGGCGAACCACGACATCCCAGGTTCTATCCTCGTTCATACCAATCCGCTAAATTGGTGACCTCGGACGATGAACTTTCAACCTTCGTACAGCTGTTGTGGCGCCTTCTACCCGCAACCAAAGTCGCCAGAATCACTTGGCGCAACACCATCAGCAACCACTCACCCACACACGCTCGCCATAACGCTTGGCTCTACTCAACTGGGTACAGGCCCATTAGACAGCAGCTAAATGCATCATCACTCAACAGCCATATCGTTCGTCTCACCTCCGACTCACTGGAGGGAGAGTCTGTAGTGAAAGCGTATAAGCCAGTTAACAGCTACGCTACCCCACAAGGTCCTAGTTTCTATCCTCGCTTATAATAATCCGCTACAAGCAAAAAGAGTTAGCTGACACAATTTATACACAGAGATAGAAGAAAATTTACATCGTATTGAAGTTAAGGGAAAAAATACCTGGTGAGCAAGCATTTTTTTAGGATGGCTTTTAGCTAATAATAATTAGTAATAATTCTTAAGTTAAAATTAATTTTAGATAAAAACATAAATTCGAGCATAATTCAAGCATGAACTAGCTGCATCTCGCGAGATATTTTATCACATTTTTTACATTCTCATATACTTCAGTATTTTCTCAAAGAGAAAATATTGTGGACGATTTAAAAAAATTCGACCTTGCTTATTCGAGGTCGATTCTATTGTTCTCTCCAAGTTAAAAAAGATATTTGGAATTACGTCTGTCTATCATTTAGCACGATAACTCAATTATAAAAGAAATTAGATGCATGAAATTTGGAAAGTAGTTTTGATACAAAATCCATAGATGCCTTCCAAATTTCAGTTCAGATTCCCCTATGAGAAGGTTGCCTGTCGTTCCCACACATGTAAACATCAGAACTGAAAAACGCCATGAGAAAGATAGAAAACATCTGGCGTGTGATTTTATCTCCAATGATAGGTGAAATTTGATGTGTGTGAGAGGAATTTTGGTGCGAAATTTTAGATTTTCAATACATTTTGGATCCAGTCGGTCCGCAGGAAGACATATAAATTTCCCGCTCAATTCTCTTCTCTATATTACGAAGATAAACTTAAAATGTACCAAAATGGATAAACATTAGAGAAAACAAACAAATGACACTCCTGCTATGTTTATTATGCATTTATTATTTATTTCGTGCAAGGCAAATGAATCTAAAAAAGATAGTAAAATGCAAAAATTAGTAATTTTCCATTACTTTGATTTATAAAAAAATAATTAAAAAGGCCTTTCTAACAGTGTAAAATAATTTTTCCGCATACAATTTTGTAATTATATTATCTCCTTTTAATTCTCAGATTGATCTTAATAATTATCTCTTTGTTTGTCTTTTACGACATGCCTTGGCTTTCATGACCTTTTAACCTTCTGAAAAATAGTTTAAATGAAATAAAATACACTGCACATAGAAGAAATTGGTTTCAAAATTAACCCTTTATCTAAACGAGAATTTTTTCATCTTAATTTGTAGTTCTTTTTTTTTTTCTAACTCTTGCATTACTTCATGTAGATTTAGTTTTTGAAACTATTAGTCAATGATATTCATATAAAAGCCATGACACAACTAACGACATGAAGTAATGCCTTGTCATTTCTTTGTTGTTTACGCTTAATCTGTCTCGGATATTGCTTGTAAATTACCCCTTTCTCATTCGCGTGCCGATGATAGTAGACAAAATCTTCATACGAGTGTTGTTTTTGGAGAGAAGCAAATCAAATTGCCTCTTGTCCTTTCCCATAAACATTCAAAAGTCCATTACTGATTGCGCTTATCTTTCTGGTAATGGTTCATGTTTCTCAATGACGCAGGTTTACTTATTTGTCTTCGAAAGAGTTGTTCATTTTTAAGTTAGCTGTCATGGAAACCGTAAAATTCGATAAAAACGAAAAGAATTATCTCCGAGTAGAAGTGTCATTTAAATTTCTTTTCAGAATAGGACCAACTGAAGAGGATTTTGGTACCACTTGTAGCACGTGATGAACATTCGCAAAAGGAATTTTTTTCAGACATAATCCATTCGTGAAATGCTATAAGGTATTGTAAATAATTTACAATATCTTATAATATTGTGAAATGTCGTTTAATATTTTACAATTTCGTATAATATTATATAATATAAAATAGTATTGTTTAATATCTCATAACATTATGTGCTACTTTGATATGGGCAATTTCAGTAAGGATCTAAAGGCTAGTTGTAACAGTTTTCGGAAAAATGCTTAGATTTTTAACTGACCTCTATTCAAAATTACGTAGTCTACACTCAAAATACCCTAATGCTGCTTCAACACGGAGGGTTAATGTAATAAAGTATAATATATTATCGAAGACGCTGCATTATTTTCCTTAAGCTAAGCAAAACCATTCTTCTTTCTCAAGATCTGTATGCGAGTTCAAAAATCTTTTCCTTCATTTTAGATCCTTTAAAACAGTAGTCATTAAAATAATTATTTCACGATTTTGCATTTTATTTTATACTCCAATACTTTGATTCAAGCAGTGAAATTAAAAGCTTTAAAGAGAAAAATCTTTAATCACTTTTAGCGTGTAAGGTTAAGCAGTTAAGTAATGTATATTATTTGGGAAATATAAATTCGTAATTTCTTAATTAATTCTTAGTCATAAATATTTCTTCTTTCTAATGAAATTTCTTTGAAGGTTTTTTTTTTTTTATAAAATATAAAAGAATGGATGTAGAAAATGTTCAACCATATATTCAGCTGAAAACTATTCAGGAGTCGATAAACAATTTAATTAATCAACGCATTAATTTTTTCATTTCATTCAAATTTATCATACAATTTTATGGCACATCTGCGTAATAAATGACTTCGTAACCCCCCCCCTCCTCTCTATAACCCTGTTAATTATTTAATTTCCCTATTTTACGCCAGGGGAGGGGGTAGAGTTACTTGAAGCTGTTTTTTTTAATGAATATTTAAAATTTGAGAAACGTTTCCAAATATTCTTGAAAAAATTATTAAATGAACAAAAATTGACATTTTTTATTTGCACATTTTCTTTATTGATGTTGACTTTTTATTCTTATATGAAAAACGACGAATTAAAACTGAATTTTAAAATAAGTCTTAAAATGAAATGAATTCATGTTAAAGTAGAATTTCGCATTTGCATTACATACACATTACATCTTTTTATAAAATAGTTTTCAAAATAAAACTCAGTTAACTAATTACATTTCCATACTTGATCATATTTTAAAAATAAATAGAAACCTCAAATTGGAATAGAATCAAAGGAATTTTATATTCTTTTTATTGTAAAGTTTGAATGAAATTGCGAATGATTTCAGTTCACACTTGCCACCAAAGTGAATTACAACGGCGAGTAGGTAAAGCGGTTTGTTAAAGATTTAAAGTGACTATTAATGACTATTTAACATGTAGAAAGCTACAGGCGATTGGATCACAGCTAATTGGTATACTATTTATTTTAAAGATGATTGACGAGAATTAAAAAAAAACTTTCATTTTAAAAACAATTTGCAAAATACCGATAATTGATATTTAAAATTAAAATCTGTTCAAATATATGAATGATTTTAAAAAATAATCGAATCATATTTATGGCAATTTTCGCAATTAGTTGGGTGTCATAATACACATTCCGTGGCTTTCATGTACTGTCAATACAGAAGTCAATGACTCTAACTATGCATTCTCTCCTCAACAATGTTTTTCAAAGTATGTGGTGTACCTAGGCAGACCCTGGTCACTTTGCTGGTCAATAAAAGGCGTTGCGTCAGCGAGAGCACAAAAGAGCATGAGAACGGATTCGACCAGTAGGGGGAGTATAACAGGTGTGATAAGGTTTGAAAAAGAAATTATGACGAACATTTTATACAAAATATCACATAATAAAGTAGATAAAAATAAAATATTCATTTCAAAAGGATGAATGATGGTGCAGTAATAATGGATACGGGGTGTCGGATAATCAACAGTAAATTACAATCTTTACAAATATATTAATCAGATAAATTGATGTTAACTTGTCACTATATTGCATGCGCATATTTTATTCACGTATTTACCGTTTGAGTAAATACGCTTCGTACGTTCGATATGTCATATTCATTATCTCGAACTTTACTTTTAATACATTTATCTCCATAAATGATGCCATTGATAGTATTTAAACTTTAAAGAGACTTCTTTACTGATCCAAATTATTTGTATAAAGAGAACAAATGAGTTTTAAAATTTGCACGATTTCTTTTGGAAAGATGGTTTTGTTGAAAAATTGTGCATTTCTTATCGTTCTTTGTCTATCTTTATACATTTTACTAATGATTGTTATTTTTCAAAGCTGTTGTTCTTAATTTCGTTGCATTTATAATTTTCTTTTTCTGACCCTTTTTTAGCATATACTAGACACTGCTTAAATAGAAATCGTAATGTAAATCCGACTTTTACCTTCAGATCCACCAAAGTCAAAAGTTAACAACAACAAGACGAAAATAATTGAATTAATTTCTCAATATTTAATATGCTTTTACTTTAAAACTATGTTCTATAAATATACATTTACTATGCAGTTAAGCATATTCGTGGCGAAATTCAAGTAAATGGCATGCCATGAATGATTTATTTCGCAAACAGTTTTCTAAAATGACTTGGGGGGGGGGGGAAATAGTATTTCAAGGCAATAAAAAGTTAAAAATAAATGATTTATCAACTACACGAGCATTAAGAAGCGAAGAAGGAAAGGAAGAACGCATCTGTTATTTTTTTTTTCCACTTATGCGGTTTCAGGAAATTTTGAAAAAACAATTATTCCTAAAAATTTCGTGACATTTAAAAACAGAAAAAAGAGCAAATTTATACATTTTCATTTAAAGTTTGATTTGTGCCGTCTTTCAAACCTAGAAATATGCATAGTAAACGTTATTATCAGTGGCACCGTAAAGGAAAATATAGCTAAATAAATAGTATTTATTTTTTCTTACTTTTCATACTAGTTCACTTAAAAAAAAATGAAATAAACGTATTTATATTTTGTTCTCGAGGCGTTTTTCAAGCTTCAGGGCATCTGTGCCTTTCTTCCTCCTGTCACTATAACATTGTTTATAATGTTAAAGAATAAAATTTTCAAATGATTTGTTGATAAATAAATGTCATAATTTTGCTCTGATTCGATGACATTCCAAATGTTATTTTTCCGCAATGCATAGCTGAACTTGAGCACATTTGAGTTTCCCCATCTTTAAAGGAGACAAGCCTTTTTCTGAAAATAGGTTTGTTTATGTTGGAAATAAAACTCAAAAACAAGATATTTCTTATCACTAAGCATGTGAATGCTATGAAAAAACCCTCGTGACTTCTTTTTTAGCATTCTGCCAGACAGTATTTCCATTATTAAATTACCAAATGATATTCCTAAATAATAATATAAATGCTGCTAATGTATTTTATCCGTTATTAGTTAACCCACTAATCATTTTTGAAATATATAGAAAATAAAAAACTATTAATATGCGAGTAAATTTTTTAAGAAATCAAAATTAAGATTTATCAATTAAATTAGCGGAATGTCTTTAATTTAATGTTTATTTATTTATTTATCCGCATTAGCAGAATCTATTCAGAAATTGAAAAGTACTGAAACTATAAACAGAATATATAATTATAGATTAACTCAGCAAAATTATGTTCAGCAAAGGAAAAGTAATGTCTATCTGTAAAATAGTGACCTTGCTATTTTTCACTTCTAATTAAGTTATCGATGTACGTCGAGGATCATTTTTTGTTAAATCAATGACTTCTCACTCACTTTCTGCTGTACTAGAGTGTAGAAATTTTGTACATTAATGTGTTTTCCTATGATATTACGCTATTTTCATATTCTGTGAACTCAATTATCAATAATCGATTGATCTAATTAAAGTTTGATTTCATACAAATGGCTTTACTTGATAGTGAGTTATAGAAAAATTTATTTCAAAATTCCATAATACGTACAATGATGAATTATAAATTAAAAATCAAAAAGTTGAAAATAATTAAAATAAAAAGCATATATAATATTAGAATAATTTCTAATTACATTAATAAAAATGTGTTCTTATGCAATATTATTAGTCGTACTTTTTGAAATAACTTTTCTCATTAGAGGCACTTAAAAATATCGGATTACAGCGTATAGTCACTTTACTTCAAGTAGACATTTGTTCCACAATTATCCCACTTCATTTATGCGAATACATTTTTTCTTTATAAATATAATGGTACACTCTCTGTATTTTATAATATACATATTTTAAAACGGATACTATGCAACATAAATATGTTCGATGTAAAATTAACAATTATTAATTTCAATTCTGAATATTGTAATTTGCAAGTATTGCTTAATTTTGGAGGATTTCATTTTTCTTCTCAAATATTTATTCAAGTTACTATGGTCATCATTGTAGCGAATTAATGGAGCAACGTCACTTAATTGCAAATCAAGCGCCTTTTGAAGTTAAACAATTAAAATTAATTCATCAGGAATTGCAAATTATAAAGAATATAAAAAATGATGAAAAAAATTAAATACAGGAATTTAAATTTTTAATTATAGAAATAGTTGCTAATTTTTATTAATTTTGAAATATCTGAAGATATTTATTTCCCCATAAGAATAACTCTAAGCATTCTCAGAATTTAAAAAAAAAATTCCCCGAAATTCGTAATTTTAAAACAAATACATGCGAAGAAGGAAAACATAGCTCTCTAAAAATGCATATCGCTTAATATTATGATCATTTTGTAAACAGTTAACAAAATTGATAAATTAAATATTAATCTAAATTATTTCATAAAAGGAATTTTGACAGAAATCAGAAATAGCAAACTTATCAGAGCATCAAAATTAAGAACTAAGACTTAATTATTAAAATTAAACTAGAACATAACTATTGAAAATCATTTTGATATAATTAACTATTAAAACTAAAAAAATTTTAAAACTCAAGAATAAATATTTTCACTCACCTATGGTCATAGTTAACACAAGTTTATAGCTGCAAATTGATAGCCACGCAACGCTGAACAGAACAAGCAACATGTTTCTAAACTTCTAAGATTCGTTCAAAACTCGATCTATAAAAAAATAATATCGCTTTATGATTGCATATTCTAATTTCCCTAGAAGAATAATTATAATTAAATGAAAACAATTTAAATATTTATATGAATTTTAATATTTGTGCAGCGTATGCATGAACTTCATAAGCACGTACAACTACTTCATACGCACAGCAGTGATACAATTTGTGGATCCATTGCACTACCCGCAGGACAAAAAATCACGTGACAATAATACAATGCCCAGTTAGATATTGGATAACAAATCTAGGTTTTCTTTTTTTTTTTATCAGACCACATAACACACATTGAATTCATTGTATTTTAATATTAAAGGTATGCACATATTCCTAGAATATATAGCATATTGATACTTTGATATTTAAAAACAATTAATTTAATGCTAATTTACTAGTAAATATGCTTCAAGGAAGAAAAAGAAATTACGTCCAAACTAAAAGGAATCCTGGAAAAAATAATATCCTCTGAAATTTAAGGATACAGAATATTTGTGGAACTGAGCTTAGATTCAATAAAACGGCTTATTGAAATTGTAGATGATGTGTGTAGTGAAAATATTAATTTCTATTTAATTGTAGTTTAAAAAAGAAATCGTTGCTTTTTCGTGGTTTATAAAAATTCATTGATTTCAACTAGTTAGAAGTTTTATTAAAGAATTGAGATTTTAAAACTGTATTATTTTCTTTTTAAAAAATCAATAAAAAAATTCACATATTTATTTGGTAGTTTTAATAATTTAACTGTTTTTAAAAATGAACATACTACTTTTGAGAACCTATCATTTATTCATCGTTCAAATTATATATTCATCACAATTCGACGAAATTTATTTTGTAATTCATGTGACAAGAAGTTCCTAAAGCACGTGGTATTTTTCAATATGCCAATTCCCTGTTATGTGTTTCATTGCAAGACCTTATTGATCAAAACATTTTTAAAGAAATATTTATTGGTGAGACGATTTCAAAAATAAAAGAATTAAATAACATAAATTATTGTTAAAAAGGGTAAGGGTAAGGGTCTGTCTGGGTAAGAGCTTTTAGATTAATGAGCAATTCGTCATTTAGATTTTAAAATTATTTTTCATGATATGCTTTTGTGGTGGTTTGATTTTGAATGAGATCTGAATTTACACAGAGGATGTAATGGTGATTTTGTTAGGCAAAAATATAAACAGAAGAATTTATCTCATTTTTTTAAGTCTTTAGAAAGAATTAGGTTTTTCTATCTCATTATAAAAAAAAAAAACAGAAGGTATATGTATACTCCCTTTAAAATTGGAAATTGGAATACATCTATCGGACAAAGAAAGTTTTCGCATAAAATCATAAGTCTTTTTTTTTTTTCACGTAAACGCCTAAGACTGAAATCAAACAGAGATCGTTTCGTAAAATAACAACTAAACAGAACTGTAAAAGATTAGTTATAGGAAAATTATAATTATACAGAATAGTCTTTTGGAACTTCACTCATTTTCGTTAGATTAAATTATCTTATAATTGCAAACATATGCTTTTATGAATTCACTCAGACAAATAAGCCATCGCAAATATGAATATACAAGAATTACTTCAAAAATGAAATTTTAACATATCAATAGTCTATATCTAAATATAATTCCAATTTTTCTATGTTTATCTACTGTAGAGAATTTAAAAAAAAAGTATCGAATTTTATATTTTTGTTATATAACGTTTTTAAACATCCACTCCCATCTTTAATTCAAAGTTCTAAAATGAAAGATATGTTTACAATTTTAGTGTAATTTGGACAACATTTTAGCGGTTTTGATCAAATTTTATCAATTTGATCAACCATTTTAGCGGTCAAACTTTGACATAATAACGCATTATTTTTCATATTCGAATTCTGTGCTTGGACTCGGTACTTAATAATCAAATTCTTATTTTATACTAATGAGTGCAGTACTGATCAGGGACTCATATTTCAATATGTGTATACGTAGAAATATACATTCAAGAAATTCTGAATGAGAAAGATGAATCATCATTTTCCTTTCTTTCCAACAAAAGAATACAGTTTCTAAAATAATTAGCCAAAAAATATTTCGAACTGTGTCATTTAAATTTTTAACGTGTCGTTTCATTGCAATTTTCTCTCAATATAACATGTTCAAATGGTTCTGAATAATTAAAAAAGAAAGCAAACTGTAAAATACAAAGTCCAAGCGAATTTTCAATTTAAAAAAAAGATAAAAATAACATTAACTTTATAATATTACACAACGGATATCCAATTACTACAAAATAATTTCTGATTCCTGCTTATAATATATATTGAGCTTATTTTACAACACACATTTTATGTAAGGTATATACTACATTATTTCAATACATAAGCATTGCATAGCCAAGCGCAAAAAACAAGAACCTCTATAACATACTAGAATAATTTCTCAAATTTGTTGTTTCAAATTTATGTGCAAAAAATTCTGTTTGATTCTTCATTGAAAATTGACAGAAATTTAGATAGTGTATAAGAAAAATGATGCGTTTAAAAATTATAATTTTTGTTCTGTTACATTTTAAGAAATATAATAAATATTTTTAATAATAAAGAAATTTTTGGAAAAAACTTTCATTTTAGACTTTTAAAATATTGAACTCATTTTTTGGACATTTATTCATGAATTATAAATAAATAGCATTTCTTAAAGGAATTTTTCAAATTTTTGTTGAATTTTATACATAACCAAGGTAATACAGATACATTATTGCAAACTATACAAAATTTATATGCCTACTGAAGCAAATATGTCGTTAGTAAAATAACTAACGATATATTTGCTTCAATAGACAAAGAAGCATCGTAAATTGCTCGTAAAATTGTAAATTTTGTGAGCATCGTAAATTGCCTATTACTGGATTCTTATCTTATGCCAAAATGAAATATTTCTATGCAATTTGAAGAAATTTCGGCATTTGTTTTTACATTGCTCAATGCGAAATCCCCATAAATTTGTTCTTTTTAAACCAAAGTGAAAAATTTGTATACATTTTTCGATAGCTGAGGCATTTTTATCTCGGGAGGGGGGATGCTAACATGCTCAAAACATCTTTATAGTTTTATTCATACATATCATATGATACATATCCAAAATTTATTGCATAATTATTTTATCTTATTTATTCTTAAAATATATGCATTTATTGAAAACAGTATAACCGAATGAAGTAGTAGCTTTAACGCATCTTTAAGTTAAGCAATGGGAATAAAATGAAAATAACTTGTTTCTTTAGCAACTATTTACTTAGAAAATAATAGTTTCAATTTTAAAGAAACGGCATTTGAAAAAGACACTATCGTATTAATAATGAATTCTAATCTGTAATTGCTCGCTAAAAGCTTTAGGGCAAGAAGGAAGATGCACCTGTAAGTAAGCTGCTACAAGAAACACCATCTATATTACTAAACTAGTAATTATCAGAAATCCCGTTAGAGTTGGAACTATCAAATCTTTCTACTTGTCATTAATTTTCACGCTTTTACCGTTCTCAGCAAATTACAGTGTTAGGTCTGGAATGATTTGTGCCTAAAGCAAAAACACTTTATTTACTCTGACATGACAAAGGAAGACTGTCGAAAGTAGGTGATTTTATGTGTAGCAAAACAGGATTGTGCCATAACAACTAAATTTCCTGGTGGGAAGAAAACATTTTGCAATGTTCAATATTGCATGAGGGTATTCAATGTCTTCTGGAACAGCCGTAATACATAACGGTCAAGGTTTTGTGAATTCTTCCCACTTGTGGCTCTTTTTCAGCAGATAAAAAAACGTCATGTCCCTTTTCAACCCCAAAAAAATTATTCGAAATCAAGAGCATATAAAAGAAAACACATTCAAAAAATGATGCTTTTGTTATCATGCAACAATAAAAGAAATCAGAGAAATGTAACTTTAATTATTATATAACAATAAAAAGAAAGATGCAATGCATTATGTTTCTTACAATACTTATAATATATATATTAGATGCAGAGAAAGATCAAAAGTGATATTAAATACTAATAAAACTTATTTTAATGTGGTCATTAGCTGGGAGAGGTATTTTATTTGTATGTATGCTGCCCGTACTTTTATATTTGCATCATTAATATTTATGCCTTTTTAATTGATTTGTAATAATATATTAATAATTTGAGAAAATTTATTTTGATTTGATGGAACTTCGTTCACGGAAAATTTAATAATAAATGCTTTACTTGATCAATATTATTTAAATGCAATTTTAAATTGAATTTTTATTTATTTATTTTGCATTTCTCGCATTTATTTACATATGTAGGCAATTTGTTATGAAAAAAAAAAAACGTGCGATAAAAGAAAAACGAAAAGAAAATTATATTTTAACATTTTTTTTGTTTACTAATATGAACAGTTTCATAAAAGAAAACATTATAAAAAAAATTGCAATTCCATGTTAATTCTATGAAAGCTGATCTAGAGCACAGTTCTTTAGTTAAAAAAAAAATTCTTCGGTTCCTGTCAAAGCTTGAGCATTCACGTCACCTGTTATATAAACAGCTTAAAATATTGTAACAACGAAAAATTGACAACAATATAAAACGACAGCTTAAAATATTGTAACGAATTAGGATTTCAAACCTAATTCGACCATTTGTCACTGAAATAATTCTGCAAATTAATGTTTTATCAAGATTCATTCTACAAATTTAGGAATACTTAGCAAGATTATTCCCTTGACAACTTTCTCAAAGGCTTCCACAATAAAGCGCATTCTGTACTTAGTTCCTTCTTATAGTGAAGCAAATCGAATAGGTATTTTAATCCGTTTCCCACTGACTGACCCATTTGAAATTTGATACACATTTAATGCTTTTATGATAAGATCATACCAGGCTAGCTTAAACGAGATCGGGTTTAAAAAATTTATATTTTCAAAACTTACACGATATGTAAATAGTGATACATGAAAATAAACAAAAACTATACAAATTGTTTTTTTAAAATCGCTCAATAAGTGGTAATAATCTGGACGTTAAAAATATGATTATATCTACAACTACGTCAAAATAGGATGAATTTTGTCTTTCACCAAGCTGGGGTCCCATCCCATAGAGGTTTGAGTGTTCACAATCTACCTAAATGAGGAGTAGATTGGACGTACAAGCAGCTCTAATTACTCTTTATCACATGGCCACCAAGATCTCAGGGGTTTTATCTAATAAGGTTACAACTAGGTGATATGTACTAAAACCACTGACAGGTAAAATTTCAAAATCAGTGAATTAGCTTAACTACAGATTGGATGTTTGTCGAGTTACGAAACATTCACATATTGAACATTTATAATTGAATAAAAGGAATTGGAATGTTTTCTTTTTATTTTCATGTATCATTCATTATAATATGTGTAAGAGTTTTTAATATATAGGAGCATTCGCTTATGATAACCCTATATATTAAAATACCGTTATCTAGCTTGCTGAAATTTTGAGTAATCGTAGTCATTTTCTATTAACAGACATGATTCCTTCAGATGCATTTCGTCCAAAATTTGATAAAAATTTATAATTTTGGGATAAAGACAGCATACCAAATTTTATTCGTGTTGATTTTCCAGTTTATGTAAGTGTGAAAGCGGATGAAAAAAGCAATCAAATCAAATCAAATCCAGTTTCTGATCGACTTTCATATCATTCCCAGGCAGACATGCAGAAATGATTTCAGAAATCTCTATTTTCCGATTCACTGATATCTAAAACGTGAATTCATCGATGATTTACTGATATCTAAAATGTAAAGGCGTCTATTCGTCATCGAAATCCAGATGATGAATGTTTAACTGATTGCCATACTATTTTTTCTATCTTTCGAATATGAGAGAGCAATAAGATAAGGTATTATAAGCTTAGAACACTATAAGAAATTAAAATAATGTTCTTATGAGTCAATATACGTTTGCAGAATACTGCGATCACCAAAAGAGTAAAAGATTTTGTCTTAATAAGGGTACATAAATTTTACTTAATAATAATTTCTATTTTTTTACTAATTATCTTTCTGCGTTATTTTTTTTATTTGTGTGTGCCTGTCTTATGGAAAAAAAATAAATAGCATTTTGTCGGAATCAATATTAAATTTCCATTCAATTATATGCTTTAAGTATATATTTGATTTTTTTTAACGTTGATTTAAAAAAAAAGAAATGCGAGCCTTTATATTTAATATTTTCATTAATCTGACTGATTTTTTATTAATTAATTTTTAGCAGCATCGTAAACATAGCAGCAGTTAGAGATAGCAATCGTAAACATAATAACGCTATTTTTAATAGATTTGATTATTTTTTCGTGTTTTGGTATTTAATGGCAGAATAAAAGATAAGAAATTTGAAACTTCAAGACTAAATAACTTTGTTAATTCCAATGGAATCATTTCATGATCTCGGTATATATGTTAAACATACAACACCGCCCGTTAACTATCGGTATTAATTGTGCCTCTCGGAGGGAGGAAACGTAAGTGATGTCATAATACTGCATAAAGCAACATGAAGTTAGATATTAGGTGATTTGTGAAATAACATTTGGTATGCGACAGTGATATTACATGATTCTCTTCCATTTTATATCTTTTCAGTTTGTTTTTATCACTCAAATATTATAATGTTTGCCTACCAACTCTTATCCTGCGGAAATAAAAACTTTTGTCAAGGAGCTTAAGATCCGTAATATTTCTCAAATCCTTTCTTTGTAAAAAACCTCAAACAGTCTTAAATAATTAATTTGTTTTTCTTTATAAAATTAATCATATATATTTTATCATGTTTATTATTTTTAGCGGTTACTAAAAACTTGGAATTTCGGATACCTTTATTGGAGTATTTATATGAAATTCAAATATCCCGTCAACATGAGGAAATATTGCATCTCTACTTGGCTCACTGCAGTCATCTTATAAATAAGATTTTATCCGTTACTGTTATTTAGTAAATCTTTTTTTTAAATGTTTCAAATCAATTCTTTTTAAGTATGGGCACATTAAATGTAAGTAAAATTTAAATCTAAGAAACATTGCCCATCTCATCTGTCTCTTAACCTCGCGTGACATTTATCCGACTTAGTATAGCAATAGATGGACTTCTTTCATATTTTATATAATGTTTTTTCAATTAAAAGAGACAAAGAAAATGCTAAAAAATAAAACTAAAATATTTCCAATCTGTATTTTATATATTAAATCTGTATTTAAATAACAACCAAACTTCTAACGTTTAAATATTTGACTGAATGAAGCTGTTTTTATAATGGCTTAGCTCTCATTGTTAAATTGGATGTACGTTTAATGATTAAGTTCTGAAAACATAAATTAAAATAATCGAAGCATAATCGCATACGTAGAATTTCATAGAATAATAAGATTCTTCAACCAATACGTATATGAATATTTAGTATTTAATTAAATCTATATTATATTAAGTAAATATTCTCTTTGATTTTATTGCTTAAAACTCTATGAGCCCGACACGCGCGAGAATTTGACTTTATTGCTTAACACTCTATGAGCCCGACACGCGTGAGAATTCCAGTGCCTCAAAGCCCTGGGCCGTTTTTCAAGGGCGAAAACAGAATGGAATCTCTTTTGCTTCCGAGAGATAACAGGAGGGGGACACCTACAGAGCTATAATTGAAATGCGTAGTCAGTTTTTACCGCCATGTGGTCGTCGTTTGCGGTTTGAAGGAAGGTTTTGCTTAATTAGTTTTTGCTTAATTTACACTCACACGTGTTTCGACGATTTTAGGTACAATTTTTTTGTTTGCATTAGAATTAAGAGTAAATTTTGAAAATAAAATAAGGATAAATTAATTAAACATAAAACACTATTATCTTCAAATTTCCTTCTGATTTTTTATTTTTTTTTCAAAAGTGTATTTTCTTACTTATGAGGTATGAAAACATATGATGATAAAAATGAACTTGTGATTTTAAATATGCGTTTTAAAATTAGTGTTCTTTTAAAATTATTTTTTAAACCTTGAAAAAGCATATGAAAATTATCATGAAGTCTTCAAAGATTGGGAAACTATTTTATCAACAAAAATCTTGAAAACTCGTTTTTTTTATTTTATAATTATTAATAAAATAATTTAAATATATTTATTAAAGTTAAATTAGGCATACTTTTATTTGCTTATTAACTTATCCAAAATATTTTTACAAACTTTGTAGATATAGTGCAATATTAAATAAGGTGTTCTTGACACGAAAAACTGAAAGAATCTAACGAAAAAGTTAAACAAAACGTATTCAAAAAATTTATTATTTTGCCAATATAAAATTTAAAACATTTCTAATTACCAAATATCAGCAGTAATATAGAATGCAGTTTGTAACAATATCATCCTTTCTGCGTTGCATATTTAATTCCCTGAAAAACTAATTCAGTAAAGATGATCACGAAGAGTATCTTAACACAATTCTATCTCCTTTTGCTTCTTCAAAAAAAAATCTATTTCCATATTAGTACATAAAGTACATAATTGGGGGGGGGAGTGCTAAGTGCTATGGCGATATTTCACAGAAAAAAATTATCGTTATTGGTTCCTCAAATGATCATTTTATTTATTCTCGTAAAAATTTCCAACATATTTATTACATGTAGAATTTTTACAGCAATTCAAATTAGACTCTGAATTAAAATTAATATTTTTTATATAATTTCATAATTAAAACAATAATTTTATTCCAAACAGCAAGATTTTTGTATTTGTATAAAACTGAGAAGTTTTGACAAATAAGGTAATAAATATGTTAAGATTATTTGTACTTTTCACACGCATGTAAACATTTATCAATCGGTTCATGATTTTTCAATTATTTTCACAGAAGTTCCTTCAAAATTGAAACTGAAAGCATCAAATTTTACTTTATTTTTAAATTTTATACAACAATTGATTTTAATTAACAGTCACCATATTTTTCTGAAATGTACTAATTGTAAAAAGGTGAAGAAGGAAACAGTAATTGTCGAAATTTTATTTAATATATAATTGAGATTTTTTGATAACGCAATAAATTTAGAAAAATCGATTTGTAATTAAATAAGGTATCAGAAAAGAAAACATGAGGAAACAGATTTCGAAAAAAAATTTGAATAATAAGAGTCAATAAAATTAAGTGAAAAGAAATAAAAGCGCCCGAGTCAGGCCTTTGTTGGATGGGGCGATCTCGGGCGAGCTAGGGCTCATAGGGTTAATACAGTAATTTGATACATTTTATATTTAGCTTCTGCACATTGGAAAAGAATCATTTTGTATATTTTCCCATAGATTTGTTGGATTCAAACTTTGGTGCACATTTGCAATTTAGATTTAAAACATCATGTCAAACTTTTTTTTATCATTTTTTTTTTTTTTTTTGTATCATTGAGTATTTGTTTTCAAATATACGCTAGCAAAGTTACGGACAAACAATAACTAGTTAATGGATTTGGTCTAAGTTTTTAAATAGATATACTATTTAGATGATAAAAACAATTTGTCAAATTTCATTCATCTAGCCAGATGTATTTTTTATTTTTCGAGGTCACTTGTATACGGAAGGACAGATATTTTCCGCTGACGGATTTCGTCCATAATTTCATATAAATGTAAAATTTAGATATGAAGGCCATATCTCCTTCCGTCTTTGAATCGTCGCATACAAAGAGACAGATAGGTACGATTTCAAAAACCTTTTCTCGATTTCGAGGAAATCTGAAACGTGGAAAACGCTTGCACTTTTCGAATAATAACACGTTTCTAATAATATTCTAATAAGTTATTATTAGAATAATTTCTAATTTTTAATAATAACAATGCTTTCTCTTTGTTTACAGAAAGTATACATTTAAATTTCTTTCTATAAAAATTAATAATAACGCTTTTCTTTTGTTTCTCATCTGCTCAATCGTTGTTGATAGAAAATGAATAATTTAAATAATTTTCATAAGTTGAGGTTCTAAGGTTTCATATACAAATAACTGTTTCAAATAATACAAATAACTTCTTCTTGTAAAAATTCAGTAACTTAAAATAGAAATAATCTCTAAATGAACTATGCTTCTTCGTAAGTATTTTTTATTGAGACATCATCGTTATATATTCTTTGAAGGAAATTTCTTGATTTCGTGATTGGAATAATTTAAGAGAGAAAAACGGCACAGCATATCGCAATTTATGTGGGGGATTTTTTTCAAAATTACCACGCATTTCATGTTGCTGGATTTACGTTTTTAGCGCGTAATATGTTTATTATTATTATTCACTTTCATATCAAAGATATTTTTAGAAAGATCTCTTCAGAAAAGTTCGTGATCAGAAAATGGGAAATATTCCTGAAATTCAGAATAAATCACTGCGTGTGATCTACTTAACAAAATGTTTTTCGTTTTCGTGATCAATAACATGAAGGGAAAAAGACATCAATAAGCGCCTTTGTGTATCGAAGCTGATCGAATTTTTCACAAAGTTCCAATCCATTTCATGATTCTGAATTGTAATTTTAGAAATATATACATACATGTTCCTTTTTTCTGAAAAAAAATGATAATTTTATGCTCAAACTAAGAATATGAAGTGTTATCATCGACATTTAAATGGATTCTGAGTTCTATACGTTGAAAAGAAACATTCTTAGATTTATGTTTGTACTTTATTAGTTGACCACATCAATAAATATTTTATATTTGTTGTCAAAATAAAGCATGAAATCTTTTCTCCTTCTAATTCATTTTTTAATGTTGTTATCAGAAATATTTGTAAAATTCAAATCTGTTCCATCGATGTCAAATATTTATCGAAAAATAAGTGTAAATTTAAATTATTTTTTGTGAGGATCAGAAATCGAGATGTGTTATTATCAGAAATCGAGATCGTCTCTAAACAGAAGTAGTAACTTAAAAGATAGAAGACCTTATAAGAATGGTGAGTGGTTAATAATAATTCTGAAGTGCTGATAATGTTATTGATATAGTATTTTTAAATTCTACAGTATTTAAATAGGTTATTTTTAAACTATTGAAATTTAAGGCTTAAAATTTCAAACTAATTAGGTATAATTATAGTTAGTGAACAGAAAACGAAGTTATAAAGTTGAAATCCACGCTCAATGATAAGTGCATAACCAGCTATGAAATATACATCGTAATGTTAACATACATTGTAGCAGAAAATCCATGCTGATTATTGTGTTAAATACGCAAATAATTTTTGTAAGGCTAAATTGATTTTTCTTTCAGAATATGCCAAGGTTGAAAAATTTGAAATTAAAAAAATTGTTCTAAACTTGTTTAAAATTTTAAATTAATTCCAAAGTTATTTAAAAAAATGTATTTTCGTAAAAAAAGATTTAAAAAAAAAAAAAAAAAAAACGCCTCAACATTTTTTCTTTTCTTTACACAGAATGACGCAGCTTCGACAGCATAAACATCTTGATTAAATGTAAAAAGTAAATGATATCCAAAATGCTCTTTTTTTTTTTTCACTTAACTTTCCGTTTTAATGATATGAAAAGTAGCTAAAATCAATAAAATTTATAAATTAAGATTCACTTTTTACAGGCCGTTAAATTCTTTTTCAAAAATTATCATTTATTTTAATGCACATTTTTGAATTTGAACAAACAAAATTCTCATGAATTATTACTCAACCCATAGCAGAATTTTAAAATTTTCTACACATATGTATATCGATGATAACCCCTAGATTAATCGATTAATTTGATTAAATTCTGATCCCGTAATAATGTCCAACCTGGTAATGAATTTGAGAAAAAAACGATTTCAAGATTCCGTGACATTTATTATGATAAATTTTAAGTTTTAACTAGAAAATTGTTTATATATTTAATAAATTCTGATTTTATTGGTCACAAATAAAATAGTATTTGTTAATTTTTTATGCTTAAAGTAAATTGTGGGGGAAAAAATCAATACAATTCAATAATTTCTTAACGATCTGAAATTTTTTAATATTTTTCTTTCTTAAATCTCTTTTCAATTCAATTACAGGAATGCGAAATAATGAACTTTAAACATGTATTTATTCATTAAGGACAATATTTATTGATCATTATATTTTAATTGCGTCATTATTTGTCATAAATTAATCTAAAGTTATAAATGAAATTGCTGACTGAGTGCTGTAAAAAAATGGTAATAAAACATTACGTCAAATTTCATCCTACTGATTACTTTTAGAGTCATCATATTTTCATGCGCATTTAAGGAAAAGTGACAGGTTTCCTGTGCTTGGATTTCGCCTATTTTAAAATTTTAACGTTAACACAATTTAACAATTCTCATTTCACTCGCGTTGACATTAACATAAACAGACCGATCGACAGACAGTCATTCCATTGAAAGATTTGTAAATTCTAGACAATTCTGGGGACAACACCATAAGCCAATTTTCATCCATTTTTCTTTTAGGGTTTTTGAGTTACTTTTCTAATTTTTACCCCCCTCCCCTCCCTAAAATTTGCTTAGTAACAATTTTAATTGAATGTTCTTTCAGTTATCATCAGAGGCGGCGGCAGAGATTTGCCGACGGGGAGGCAAGACAAAGCCGACAGGGGGGCAGGCACAGCATCTCTCATTTGCTTTCAAAATAACTCAGAAAAATTAATTTTTCATTTAATTAAAGAAAAATAAAGTATTATTTAATTTCTTTTTTTATACAAATGCTGATCCTTTCTTTCATTGTTAAAATTTAACAAAGGAATTTTTTAAAAAATGTTATCAGTTTCTTTTAATGACCATAAAAAATTGTCAATATTTGAGTCTATTTCTTTATGAGACTGTTGAGATTTAATTACTCTGAGATCTAAAATTAGAAAAAATATGTTATATTTCTTTCTAGGTTGTAGTATATAGATAGAAATAAAGATTGCACCAGAATGAAGTATCATGCTAAATGAACAAATGCATGCTCTTATTTTATATGCCCCCCTGCGAACTTAACATCCTCGACATCCATTGCATTCAATTCTTAGTTGGACTATCAAAAATTGTCCGCAAAATGCATCATATTATCGATCTATCACTCTATCGATTATTTAACCAAATATAGTCAAAACACCTTAACCGTTACTTGGAGGTTTAGATTGTTTACAATATGTTAACTTCAAGGCTGTTTTTAAATAATCATATTCAATAATGCGCATTTCTCTACAACTATCCTGAAGTGGTAAACACTTAAAGACGAAACTCTGAATTTCTCGCCGACAGGGGGGGGGGGGCAAGACGCTGCCGACAGGGGGGCAATTGCACCCCTTGCCCCCTGCTAACACCGCCCCTGGTTATCATTAATAAACACTTGTGACAGATGTTATCAAATGTAACTTTGAAAGACTAGTAGCGCCATCTAGATCTGGCAAAAAACCCAATAGCGATGTATCATTTGCGAATGTTACTGCATGTCATATAATTGTAGTGAATATCTGTGATTAGTTTCCTTATACACTAGCAGAATTACTCATTCAAAATAAAAGTAATGATACTTGTTTGCAATCTTCACCAAACTCTGTTACAAAAGGATAGGTATTTTTTTACTAAATATGAGCGTATTTGATATGAAAAATAATGATATCTCCGAGCAATTTATAGTTTGATTCATCCGAATCTTAATATTGCCGATTCACCCTGAATCAAAATTTTGGTCATTTTGACTCTTGTATTCTTATAATTCATTTGCTATTTCGTTTAACGTTTGAATTTATATAAAGCTATGTACTATTATAAGTGTTAATCGTTACATGTTGACTTGAAAAGTGATTAATTAATTTGATTCATACGAATCTTAATATCACAGATTAACCCTCGAAAGTTGTTACTATACACACTTTATATTCCCTTTAATATTTTCAATTTATACGTGTGTTATTGTAAAAGTAAATTCTTAATTAATTTCTTTGTTGAATCCTTCTAAATTTAAACAGCCAATTTCCTTTCCCTAATTAATAATAATGAACTACTATATCATTAATAATGTAATATTATCATTAATAATGATAATAATAATGTGCTAAGATATTATTATTGTTTCGTGAATGAAACTAGAAAAGCGTTTTATTTTTGAAATATGCTGTGCTTGAATTGTATTAATAATAAGTAAATACTTATTGTATTCTAAAATAAATTCACTTCTTTCATTCAGAAGCTATGCCGTGCTGAGTGTAGTATTAATAATCAGTTCTGAAATTCTGATTGAGATCTCGTTTTATTTTTCATTAACAGTGTATTATGCAAAAGCTAAAACTGACGTAAATTTAAAATTTCATGCATTCATTCAGCAGAATATTCATTCATATGAGTCAAACCTTTGACTATAAATCTTCATATAACTAGGACTGCTATTGGCTACTTGCCAATTTTACTGAGCACGTCTGTGAAACTAAAGTATATTAAGAGAGTGTTTAGTGTTTTATATTCGATTCTTTCGAATTTATATTTTAATTCCACCCAATTTTAACCCCATAACAGTCGTGTCATACGTGAATTAACCAAAAGTTTTTCAAATTTTTAAAATAAAATCATTCTTAGACACTATGATTCAATACAAAAATTATGCATAATCCATGAATACTCCCGTTTTGTAAGGATTTTTAATTTAATCAGTAGGACAACATCTTCTCGAAATGGAATGTGTCATCTAATTAGATAATAAAAGAAGTGCAACATTTAAGGGGGTTAGTATCACCGATTCACACTGAATTGAAATTTTTGATCATCTTAACCAATTTTTTTTTTTTTTTTTTTTTGCAGTTCATTTACTTTCTCCTTTTAACGCTTAAATATACATAAAACTATGTACTTTTATGAATAAGTAAAAATTCTTTCATGGACATTTTAGAAATTATTAATCAGTTTAGCTCATCCGATCTTAATACCTCCGATTCACAATGAATTGAAAATTCTTACTATACATAATTATTCATCAGTTTAGCTCATCCGATCTTAGTACCTCCGTTTCCCAATGAATTGAAAATTCTTACTATACATAATTATTAATCAGTTAAGCTCATCCGATCCTAATACCTCCGTTTCCCAGAATTGAAAATTCTTACTATACATAAATATATAGTTATTATGCATACATGAAAGATGAGAATGGTGGTTTTTATCTGCAATTACAATCACACACGATTCCATTCTTATTTACAATGGTCAGTTTATTTTTTTATCTCGCTCTGATGGACCAAAAAAATAGAGAGCAAGATGAAATTATTACTAAAAATTATGTACAATCATTATTAATTTCAACGTAATAGCCGAGAAGATACAGACATTTGTCATACGGGTAAAAGCCTTCCTATTCCCTCTTTGAAGAACGATACCATTAGTGATGTGAGATATGCCTTAACGTTTCTTTGAAGGTCTTGTAATTTGTAGTTTTTATATTGGTCTCCTAGCTATTTCTTCGATTCAGGGAAGATATGAAAATCACTCGGCTCTAAGTTGCATTCTCCATGAAAAGGAGTAATGCCATATAACTGTCGCAACAGAAAATCTTATTCAATGAGTCGATGGAGTCGTTCGACAGAAATCCCAGGCAGACGAGACTGCCAAAATTACGACTTGGAAAGGGAGTGTTTAGTCATTCCTGTTCTATATTCTTTCCTTTAAAGAAAATTCAAAAAACTTCCAGTCTAATGAGGAGCTTCAAAGGAACGTTAAGGCCCGTCTCACGTCATCGAGGCAACGTTCTTCGAAGAAGAGATCAAAAACTTGGTCCACTATTTTGAGAAATGCCTGAATTTGGCAATTTTATCAAAAAGTACCCAAGAGTCGAGGCTTACTTTTGCTAAGAGATAAGTTTTCCCCTATCTAATAAAGATTTGTGAATGGTAAGAAGCTCTGGTATAATTTATGACATTAGATCAACTGAAGTGCATTTTTTTAAAATTAAAGGTTAAAGTGTGACATCATAATTTACTGCGGTTCAAAATTGTGAGGTTTCTCCCTAAATAGTTTCATGTTGCTTCTCGACTAATTAAACTAACTGTACAAAAATCGGAATTTACTAATTTGTAAATTAAGGATCCAGATATTATTGTTGCTTTTAAAGCGGCGGTTTGGCAGCCAAAACCTCCGCTTTAAAAAAATATTTTGAGATTTTACCTATCTGTCTAAAAATTACACTTTTAATTTCTTTATCTCTAACAAAAAGCCATTTTAGAATATTTTATAAGCTTCGACGTGGAAAAAAGTAAATGTTTCTAATTTAGCATGAATAATTATTTTTTAATTTGAATTTTTTTTTTTTTCAGAAAAAATGATTGTAAAAAACTCCTTCGGTTTACTTAAGCAAATTTCATATGTGTTTGATGAAAAATGTTTATCTATATTTAAAGTTTCCCTATTATTTGATAAATCGAATCTTCGACCTTTGAATTTCCTTCTTTCTATAAAATTATGGAATAAATAATCTATATACAGGAAATAAATGATAAACTAAAGAAAAAATAATCAAAAGCTAATAAAAAATAACTTTAGCAACACAAATAACTTAAAACATGGTACAACTAAGAGAGCGTGATGGCCCAAGAGTTAAATAACAAATAACCATAAGTGACGATCAAGTTAAATGTATGAAAACGCACTCTAAAAAACTAAAAATATCATAGTATAACAAGTAAAATATGTATATAACTATATTCAATATTTTTTAAGGCAAGGAATTTGACGAACATTCTAAGAAATCTACATCTGCGTTACTTTTTTCCTTTCAAAAATTCATCGATTTCGCCTTTCAGTCCAATATAAAATAATGTGTTGTCTTGAAACTAGTTGAAGTATATCGAATTCTTCTAATATTTACCAATTTGTTTTCTCACTGTTATCCTTGAACTTGTCCTATATATCATTGCCTCTGACTATAAATACGTTTAAAATAAAGTTTTTAAAATCTTCTAGACATTTTCAAAATCGTTTTTGAGAAGTTTGAGTTACAGAATATCATAAGAGTCAGTCAAAGAGAAAAAGGAAAACAATTACGAATGAATTAATTGCTATTCCCTGTCTACCCCTGGTTTTCTTGTTCTTCAGAAGTGAAATTAGCTAAGTTTCCGTGTAGATCTGGTGGATGGTTGTGGCCTCGTGATAAAGAAGATTCTCCGTTCGAATTCCAATTCCAGAGTACTGATGGTGTGTATGCGGTCATCCTGCATGACAAATCCGTCCGGCTCAAATATCTCGCTTACGTGGGACAGAAGCTAGACGAGGAAATGCTGGCTTAAATGTCGTTCTGGTCCTCTCAGTACGGTTCAAAATGATTAGAACTCTCTCCATATCGTTTTTATATTGCTTCATAATATTACAGAATTTAAATATAACTTACTGTGAAGATTTAGGTTTGGTGCCCAAGCATGCTTTATTTTAAATATATTCGCAATGACATAGGATAAAAGCATACAGATTCACCGAGTGCCTGTCTTAGTAATAGCTCAAAAACACAAAATGGTCATTTGTTTTATTTCAAATATGATAAAGTGGGGGAATTTTTTTTTTTTCAAAACAATATTTGTCTTTGGTAAGCCACTGTAACATGAGGTAAAAAACATGTAGATATGGTAGAATCTCAATCCAACAATAAAGATGAAATGTCGATTGTTTATATACTCCGAACGATTATTCATTAGCCTGAATTACAAATTACTCTAACTAAATGAAAATGTTGCGAATTTTTTAATATTCGTTTAATGAAAGTGATTTTCCGTTCAAAGCCATTAGAATTGAGTCCACTTAAGATAATTTTTATCAAAATATCGGCATTTGCTCCTTATAAGTTTTAAAATGGAAAAAGATTTCTAGTATTATCAAAGTTTTAATTCTTTAAAAAACTCTTTTTCATGTTTTTAAAGTGTTATTAACTGATCAAGATAGTATGATTCTATTATCCTATTCAAATCTAGTAGTATTCAATTAAGCGATGTTTAACAGATCGGAATTGTGTTAAATTATTTTTGGAGTAGGAATGAATTTTCTTAAAGTGAATAAAGTAAAAAAAAATCAAAAATTTCACGCAATTTGCTCACTTTTGGTTAAAGAATAAATATCTTTATCACAAATAGAAAACATTGAATTTTTCATGTTTAGCAGGCGCAGAATTTTAAGCATTTAGCGAATAAAATGAAAAGAGTTTATCATCATAAAAAGAAGGGATAACAGAATACATGAGACTCTTTTTTTTAAATGAATATGTTCCTGAAAAATATAAAAAGGAGGGATAACAGAATACATGAGACACTTTTTTTTTAAATGAATATGTTCCTGAAAAATATTACGCTATGTATTGTGTTATTGTATCATATTTCAGAAATTCTTACGTTCACGAATTTTTTTCGTTAGAAAAAATGTGAATGAAGTATAATGGATTTTAAATGAGTTTAGGACACTGGTTAGTGTTAATTAGATGTTTTAAATAGAACACTAATTTTGATAAAAAAAAATTTATATATACAGAGATCCATTGAAAATTCTAAAATTAACATTCACTGTAAAGTTTTTAGCTATGCTAAAAGCTTTTTTGGGATTGCGACCGTTGTTAAAGAAGAACTGGCAAACAATAGAATATTTTTAAAACATCCATGACCTATTTCTAAGAGTTTGAAATTCATTCTATAAATATATAAATATTTATTATATCATATATAAACATTTATTTTTTTATATTAATCGTATTATTTATTGTTTAATTTCTAGTATTTCGAAACTGAAGAATTAATTGCGTTTTAATAAATATATGAATTTTCAGATTAACGTTTCAAGTAATATTTTCAAAACAGAAAAAAAGAAAAAAAATTTTTTTTGTGCATTAAAACTTGACTTGCTAAACTCCAACAAGGTGATTCCGTCAGTGATATCATATACTTTAGCTTTTAAATGTTAGTGAGTATCTTCCTTAATTTTTACCAGAATATATTCAATTTCTCTTTTAATTCTAAAACATGCAAAGCACAATATGCTCGAGTTTTGAATGATTTCTTATGATTTGAAATATCATACTAAAATGAATGCTCGTATCACACAAATGAACATACACAACAAAATCATTTATTTTATTCCACATCCATACAATAACAACTATACATCTTATCCAGACAATATTTATTTTATCCTAAACTTATAAATGTTTTTAAAAAATTCTATATTTATTCCAGTATTTGTAATTTCAGATCTGAAGACGTTTAACTTCACCATTATCATTGAATATGCTTACGAATAAATACTTGAAGTGGGTCATCATTTGTTTAATAGACATGAAATTAATTTTATTAAATTTATTTTGTTAGAAGGTCAAGATCAAATCATTCTTTATTATTCTTTAAAAGTTTGATAACCATAAATGAATATATTTTATGAAACATCATTTTCTTGAAATTTTTATTTTAGAATTATTTAGAATTATTTTTATTTTAGAATATTTTAGAATTATTTTCATCAAGAGCATTAACATTTCAGTATAGGTATCTGATATTTAACTGAGAAAAATTACCTTTTCATGCTGGTTCTTTATCAACTATCAAGGCTATCTCAAGTGATTTCAATAGACACGACTCATATTTTTTTCTTTATAAACTAATTAAATTAGCTTTATACTTTTATATACTTATTAGAATTTCAAATTAAATTTTCGGCATGAAATCTGCCATTTTAAGAATATGCGAAATGCGTTTTTAAAGGCTTCATTAACTGATAGAATTATTTATAAATGGTATCTTAAGATTTAAAATCTTTTATTATATTAAAATTTTTAATTTTTAGATCAAGAGAGCAAATTGAATATCAATTACATCAATTAAAATTGCGATGCCATCGAAACTGAGAAAGATAACCATTATCAAATATTTAAATAAATTAAGATTCAAATTAATATTTAGAGGGTTACATTAATTAACCTAATTCATCATTTTGAACTTCAAAAAAAAATTTATTTTACTCACCAAGGAATTCTGTCTGGTCTTCCAGTTTATAGTTGTCAATTGGAGTCAGAGATAAATTGGGGAATAGCTTGTGTCTGCAACGCTATCCGATGCTTCTTATGTCCAATAGTAGCGGTCAATAAAATGCGCGTGCCTTTCAAAATATAATTGTGAGAAGTAGAAGTTCAAATAACCTGTTTTCTTTACGTCCTGCGATATAGCGATCGATATATCGCCTTTTTTGTGGCGAAATGACTTCTCGCTTCCAATATGTTAAGCGCCCACCTCTCATTCTCATGCAACGGAGGAGATTTGCTTCTTTTTTGTTCCCCTCTTTTGTCCACTCTTTTAGATCCATCTAAAGTATTTTCGCACCACTCAAACAGAATTCCTTTGAATACACTGTAAGTTGTTGTCGTTTTTTTGCGCTGACAATGAAGTGTGAATTGTTTTTTGTTTGCTCTGAAGAATTAGTCACCCCATTGATGGATGGGTAGATGCAATGCTAAAATATGATGGTATCGACACGCCAGTTTGTTTAAAATTTGCAAATTTGCTCTTAAAAAATTATAAAAATGCTTACTACGCATAGAAAAACTATTAAATTTATCAAATTAATTTCTGAAATAAAATTGACTACTGTTTTATGGGGTGAATCATTAATGAGAAAAGTAGGTATATTGTGAATGATTTTTAAGAATTTCAATTTGGCATTCAGTAATTTATGAAAAGAATGAATTGGCATTCAATACTTTCCGAGACTTATCCATAAATTTCTTAATAATCGGGTGACTACCGAGTCATATTAAATAACTAGATAAAAAGAATTCAACAATTCTAAACTCTAATTCCTGGAATTAATTTTGTATAAGTGTTACTTAGATTAACGTCTCATAGTTTTGAAACATGTTCAGATGACGAGAACAGCTCTTGAGCAGCATCTTCTTCTGCACACCATACCAACGGGGGAATGTTCGGGGATCATGGTGGGCTCAAGCCTCGTCTTGTAAAAACCCATCATTATCTGAGTAATCAAATCTCGAACCAGTGATGGTCAAGTCATAAACCCTATACACTACCATGACGCTATATTGGCAGAGTATACCAATAATGTTAAAAAAAACTGATTAAAAGACAACGAAATTGATATATATATATATATATATATATATATATATATATGCTTACTTGATATCGATCATCGGAGAATGAGTAAAATTAATTTAGATTTCTTGATTTGTGATAAAACAAAACTTGCTTCGCGATAAAATTATGTTTTTTGAATCATTTATCTGAACTTATTATCAACTGAATCTCGAAATTATGAACAGAATTCTAATTAACTGTTATGTGCTAAAATGGCCAAAAAAAACAATATATCTGGCTAATTTTTTTATAAAACATGAAGTATGCAGGTAAAAAAAAAATTCAAGCTATACATATAAATTGGAAAAAGGATCGACAAGAGTAAAAAATAAATTTATTGGACAGGGCAAGCTCAAAATTTTCAAAACCTTGGATTTAGTCATCCTAAAACACAGATCATAATTTCTGTCCAAACAGAATTGTGCAAATTTGTTTGGTCTATTAAAAAAACATACAGACATCGCACCCTGAAAAATAGGAAGACAATATCACCATTTGCATTATAGTTACTTTTCTTTTAATGTCTTTCAACTTTTATTGAGGAAACAATGAGGGCTATTCAAAAATGAATTTAGTTTTGAAGTGATACTATCAACCAAAAATATATTTCCCTTTCCTTTCTGTCTTGAGCGAAATAGAAATGTTTGGTCTAAGACCAAGGCTTTCTTGAATACAATGCCCTTGTAATACCTTGCTCCTGGCCGATCAAATAAGAGAGTAGCGTAACAATACAAATCTGTTCTCATATAGGTTAATATTATTTACAAAATTCACACAACAATTGAAAGTTTAATCATGAAATAGTTCCACGATCAAATCGGAGAATAGACACTAAAAAAAAGCGCTAACAGGTTGTTAGCTCAAACGACCACTCCAGGAGAATCCACTGATCTTTATCGGGTGGATCCTAACACAGAATCACACGGAGCTTCTCACAAAATCAGGAACACCTTCTTCGAACACCGACGTCTCTCCGAATCTCCTTCGACGCCTCTCATTGCTCTCCTCTCTTCTCACAAAAAAATATTGTATTTTATTTCCGTGAGAGCCTCGCCTCTGACTTTCTCATTGGTGAACTTGAATTCCTTATCACCCAATAGATGCTCAGCAATGTCTCCTCATTGGTCTCCAATCCATTGTGGGAATATCTGTTAATGATCTATCTTTATAGCTGAGCCCTCCCGAACATATGTTAATTATAATCGATTCACAGCTAACACCGGCTAAAGTCCACCTGATTTCGACACTTAATGTCAACGGTTGCTGGCGATGGATCATTTCTTGAAGATTTGAGGAGTCCCTTCATAATGGAACAAAAGTTTAACATCTGAATGGTTTGACGTTCATCTCCCTTGAAGACGTAATGGATCTATTTGAAACCACGAAACACCCATTTGTGGTCCTTTATCTTGATACAACAAAAGACCAGACACAATGACTCTACTAGTGAAGAGGATCCCCATCTGGTGGTCCGTAGGCACTTAACTATGTGTGGGAAACGGGTGACGTTACATCTGTCCGGAATGCTAATTATCATGTGAGGGAAAAAGGGGAAACGTTACATTCTTCATTCATTCAAGATTTATATGAAACAAAATTTTACAGCATTTTAAAATCATTTTTTTGTTTCAATCCATTAAAAAAAGGCAACATTTTCATAATAGGCTCTGAAATTTATGAATAAAGTGGTATAAAGTTTGAAATTTCGATCCATTAAAATGTAATTTTACTAAAAGAAAACATTTTATCGTGTTTTTTTAGCACCCTTTGTAAGTAAACCATAAAACAAAATATATTTTTGGCATTTTTCTGTTTAATTTATTAAAATATTATCTTTTTTTCCCCAAAAGTCCCTTAATAATAGTGGCTTAATAAGTATAAAGATCACGGTATCTTCTCAATCCATATATAGATTTGACTCGTGAACGACATTCTCTAATTGTGGGAAATATCAATATACTCTCTTCTGATCAATCGATTATAAAGCCTTCATTACAAGATCACAAAAAACTGATTCCTCTTCCTCTGTTTTTTTTCTTTTTGTAAGCAAAACCGAGACTCATCGGCAAATCGGTGAAAAGCTATTAGCGAATACAAACAGAAACTTCTGAATGGTAGCATTGCGTGACAAGATCATTAGAGTAAGAGAACGATGCTGTTTTTTTTTTTTTTTTGTTTTTTTTCATTTTTTTTCCTATAATTTCGGACTTTATTACGATAATGGATATTTTTTTGGATATGATTCATTTATTAATAAACTTTCTCCCTATTGCGTCCTATCTCATAAGTTAATCAGACCCATGAGGGCGGCTTAGTAGTTCACTGCGAAATTTTTAGATACGTTAAGGCACCTGTCGAATATTTCCTGTCTTATTAATTATGCGGTTCCTAAACAGGCAGATTCAAAGGCATCGGGATTAATTAAAATAAATATAATAAAAACACAAAACTCACGTTTATATAGGTTTTTTTTTTTTTTTTTGGAAATGATTCATTTATTAATAAGCTTTCTCCCTATTGTGTCCTATATGTTATTCAGACCCATGAGGGCGGCTTAGTAGTTCACTGCGAAATTTTTAGATACTTATCGTGGTTAAGGCTCCTGTCGAATTTTTCCCTGTCTTATAATTTAGTGAGGTACCAAAACAGACAAATTCAAAGACTTCGGGATTAATTAAAACAAATTTAATAAAGGCACAAAACTCACTGTTTACATTAAATATTTAAAAATTTCATTACACATAAAAAAGCAAAATGTCCATTCACTGGAACATGAGACTGGAATTTGTTTCCCAATTTCCGGATTCAGGCGGTCTTATCCATCACTAAGAGTTATGCATTTTCTCAGTTATTTATATACAGTTTAATAATACTAGTGGAAGAAACCAACCATAAAATTTGAAATTAAAATTAGTTACTCAGTTATTATAGTTGATGTGATCTTTCAAAGTGTTTGCAAAATCTGGACTCCATCTTATCTAATCGGGAACTAAACAATGTTTAGAGTCTACGGCAATGTTTTCACATTCCCATTTTTCTATTTTCTTCTTTATGTAACCTTCTAATTATCTAATAAAAATGTCCGTTTCTTTGGCACAACTTAAGCTTTTTATGCATATTTTTATGTTTTGCGAATGCATAGAGAAATACGATACGCATTGGTTTAGTTATATTTGCGTCCCATTTTAAAGCAACACTAGGTCTATTTTGGGACGGACTTCGTAATTTTGAACTGCAGTCAGAAGACGAGGAAGACACCTGAGCTGGCACCCCCTTCTCCAAACTTCCACGCCACACCAGCGGGAGGACGTTTGGCCCTGGTGGATTTAACGTGCGCTAGGCCGGCTTACATGACGGTTCTTCTGTGGAATCGGATCTCAAGCCTGAAACCCTCAGGTTCTGAAGCCCAGACCTGGCCATCGCGGCTCCATGCGGTACGGAATTCAAGTTTAAATAAAAGTAATACTGTAAATATTAGAATAGCTATTAGCGTATATTTTTGGTGAAAGAGATATTTCTCTATAGCCATGCATGTATTGATAAATTAAAATCAAAATGTCATTTGTACCGCGATGTACAATGCTAATAATGTAGAATTTATTTTCCTTCAACGTAACATTACAGAACAGAATATCAAAACTGCATATGATGCATGGTTACAGATGATTTATTTATATGATATTCTTGACAAGTTGTTCTCTTTAACGTTTAACATTAATTTCAGATAAGAATCTTATATTTAAGTTAGTCTTTACTTCGGGGGGGAGGGGAATTTTGCTTTTGGGGAGGAGACTTTGATTCGAAATTCCACTGAGATTCATTGAGTTTATGTGGATTTGAAACACCTTAAAAGGTCGTGGTGGCCTGATGATAAGGTCTCGTCGTAAAAAACTGGATGGTTTCAGACTCGAGACTGATTCCACCGAAGAACCCGTCTTGTAAGAGGGCCAGACGCGCGTTAAATCTGTCCGGCCAAGCGTCCTCATGCTGGTGTAATGTGGAAGTTTAGAGAGGGGGTGCCAGCTCAGGTGTCATCCTCGTCATCAAACCGCTGTTCAAAATTACGAGGTCCATCCCAAAATAGCTCTGGTGTTGCTTCTAAAACGGGACGTAAATATAACTGAATTGAACTGAAACACTTGAATTTTTCTCAGAGTTCCTCAGATTATTGCTGAGTGGAAGATAAGACCATGAATGATGCCTCTGATATTATCACCATTGTTTGATTGTTATATAAAGTTCAAATTCAATCATTGGCGCTTTACAATCTTGGTGAACCAAGATGCTATAACTGAAAGGGAGTCATAAAAAGTAGAATTCTTTTATAAAGGATATTGCAATGAAAAAAGTTCTTTTAAAAACTTCCCAGATTCATTTCCATCTATCTAGATGCCAAAGACTACTGAAATAATGTTCAATGAATCGCAGTTGGATAAAATTTATTCCATATGAGCTTTCAAACATGAGAAAAAAATACATTCTTTGAAAAAAAAATTCATGAAGTCAATTCATTGCTTAGACTGAATAATTAATATTCATTTTCAATCATTATCAAATACTTCAGATTGATATACTATATAAGTTCAATCAATCAAAATATTCCGCTTCCAACAAGCCTTTTCCATTCATTTGATTATTTCAGAAAATCGCCATGACGGAATTGGAGAAATAGTCATTTCTAATTTCCTTCCGTTTTCCATTTATACTTTTAATAAAAGTCGCTCGTTACCGTCGCTCTATACCGTTTTTGTTTGTAAATCTTAATCAGTCAATCAAATTATATTCCTGAACATATACATTCTTATTAAAAGATGGGATGTCTTAAAGCTTCTGCTTGAAGCTACGGTGGGATATGGCTTACTAAAGTATATGAAATTTTTTTTTAGTTTTAGTTACATTAACGTCCCGTTGTAAAGCAACACTAGTGCTATTTTGGGACGGACCTCTTCATTTTGAATCGCGGTCAGATGACGAGGACAACACCTGAGCTGGTACACCCCTCTCCATGCCACACCAGCGGGAAGACGTTTGGCATGACGGATTTAACATGCAACAGACCCCCTTACACGACGGTTCTTCGGTGGAATCGGGTCTCGAACCTGAAACCTTACGGCTCACAAGCCGAGACCTTACCACCAGGCCACCGTGGCTCTTATGCAAATTCGAGAACTGACAGTTGTCGAAAGTTTGTGAGTTCTAACCGCAATATGATAAAAAGATAAGCTTTTAAAAAATTAATTTTTTTAATAAAAAACATTTTTTCGTTTTATTGCAACGAATTCCTCAAATTCCTTTCGAAAAAAAAACTTTTATTTTAGAAATGACTTTTTAATAATACTCTTTAACAAATATTTTGCCGAACATCTCAGTTTCTTGAATTCGTTTAGCTCCAAAAAGAAAACGATGTCAAATATATCTCATTAACATTCCAAATATTTTAATGTACTAAAGTTTAGTCCACATTTTTGGTTTTTCCAAACAGAATGTAGCATTCTAATCGCGTTGTCTTCATTTAACCTGAAAGTAATGTGTTACAATTTTAAGAAGTTAATTTCTTTCAATTTAAATTCAACAGAAAGAAAAAATGTTTTAATCGGTTTTCTTTTCTAGTTTGCTTTGTTAGCACACCTTACGAGCCTTGATTGAGATTTAATTCAATAAAAATAAGCTATCGAATCAATTAAATGTTTTTTTGTTAAACAATGAATCTAAAAAGTTGATTTTAAAGAATACTTCACATTAGCATTTTCAATACAATTTTCAAGTACAAAAAGAATTAGAAATCAAAATTCGGTTTCGATTTTTATATTATCAAGAACCGAAACCCAATAGAGTGCATCTCAACTATGGGGATGAGAAGCTTCCAATATAGCGACTGGTTCTCGCTTCGCTGGTGATTACAATAAGGGTATGGATTCTAGTTAACCTCACTCAGATGAAGGGTCGTATTTTGTATGAGGAGTTGTATGAAAGTCTCTCGTAATGAGACTGTTATGCGTCCATCCGAGTGCCCATTTTAAATTTCGTGGCGATTCTTTCATTCAAATTCCTCCCTCCCTCATACTCTAAGAGGACGGGACTAACTCTAATATGTTTACCAATAACTAACTGCATGTTGATTATATTGTATTGAATTATTTGCTATATTTATTATATTTATTTTATATTTTGCTATATTTTTATATATAATTTTTTGCTATATTTTATTTGCTATATAGTTTTTGTATTGATTTTTAAAACTAAAATCAAGAAAAATCCTTTTGTTTTCTCACAATCAAGAAAGATCCTTGAAAATATTCAAAAATGTTGTAGAAATCCCATATTGGATGACATGCTAAATATTTTGATGTTATTAGTTAGTTTAAATTAGATATTAATGATTAGTTTCTAAACAATCACAAACATTTTCATTTGAGGTATACATGAATTATTTATTTATAATTTTAAACCTTTTCATTTTACATTATTTTCAGCAAACATGGAATAATTTGAAAAATCGAAAAAGTAATTGTTCAAAATAAATGAATAGTCTCAATTCTTATGAATTCATTAAAATATTATACATTGTTCCTAATGAAAATGATCAAAATATAACTGTTTTTCCATTTCATAACCCTCGTGTATATATTAAAATTATGCATCTGGTTTATTCAACCTATTCTCTGAGATTTTCTTATTTTGGTGATATTTAAAATTATGAGCAAAGTATTTTTAATTAATTATGAATTATTAATAACATTTATCTGGCTGTGCAACTTTGTTACATTATGACATGATCTGAAAAGGCTTTGGAATGAATCCAATGTTTGGTATCTATCTTCAGTTTAAAAGGACTTAGGAAGAAAATTATTCTGAGAATTTTCTTTCCGAGCATGAATGCATGTCCGAAAAAAATTTATAATGTAGAAAATGTAGAGATTAAACAAATTATAATAAATTCACTCTACAGAAAAATCGGAATTTAAGAAAGATAGCTAAAACATAAATTATGATGACAAGAATATTTAATAATAAATATCATAATTTTTTTCTAACAAAATTTATAATACTTTAATAGTTGTTATAAAATTAATTCCGTTTTGCAATTTATATCTCGATGAATATTATACAGTTATTTATTAAGAGAGCAATTTAAAAATATTTATATTTTACTTTTACATAATTATATTTAAAGTTCCTTCAATTGTACTTACGTTACGATTGATTAATGTCAGAATAACGCATTTTAATTATCATCGTATATTAAATCAACTAGTAAAATTGCATAATGCAACAATTATAAAAAGTAATTATTATCAATAATTATAATATTTATCAAAAGTATGTGGAATTAGATTATTTTAAAATGTAGTGACTAACAATCGAAATGCTTCATGTTTTCAGAGTGTCTCAAGAAATTTAGCACCAGTAATTCTCCACAAGCTTACCATGATTATATATCTAATAGCTACGCCTTAGGAAATAATCATAATTATCAGGAATAAATCATAAGCATACTCATTGTAGATATAGCCTAGATATATCTACAATAAGTATGCTTATGCCTTTTATTCTTAATGGAGATTCTTATTTCTAATTAAATCCGTTGGATTACTTTGAAATTCGCATTTCTAAGTTTTGTCTAAGCATTCAGTATATTTCATAACAATTATAGTTTTCTACATTTCCAATAAGAGTTCATGTTTATTTCGTAAATCAATTCTCTTTATCAATCAGTATGGTATAATTTGTTGATTTTTCTTAATATATTCTCTAAATTACATTCCTCTATCTCTTAAATTACTCTCACAAATAGATCATGTTTGAAATTTATACCGAATGCAGTTGGCAAATTTTATCTTTTGGCAGAAAGTTTTCATTAATTTCTTGTTATTATTTAAAGAATGTTGCTGCTGGAACAGACTTTTTCATTAGGACAAAAAAATTTTTTACAAATAAGGAGAAAATAAAAAGCTGTTGAACCAGTTGTCGCTGTTGTTGCTAAATTTAATGGTACAAGGGCTGTATTTGGTTATGGTAGAATTAGAGATATATATTAAGAAAATATTCGATCCATAATATAGAAAATGTATATGTAAAGACTTTTAGAAATAATCTTCAGAAACTAAATTGAGAAAATGTAATAATTTATTTTAAGAAATGAATAATCTACAAAATAAATTAACCTTAGCCATTAAGGTATATTCAGCCCATTTTTAAACAAAAGTTTTATTTTTGGCTATCTTACTGGGAGAGAAAAACACATTTTTTTGGCAGGTAATTAGCTAGTTAACGTTTGTAAATAACATTTTAAATTTATTTAGAAAATGTATTATCTTCTTCAGGTTTTAATGTTTTCTGCATGTGCATAAAAAGATATATTTTTTGATGTGATAAAATGTGTGCCGTTTTTCTTTTCAAAAAATAATTAAGCAATAAAAGTAAAATGAATCAAGACAATGCGAACAGTCTAATTTATAAACATATAAAACAGCTCTTTTAATCTTGTTTCTTGTATGGCCATGTTGAAAATTGTATTTTCTTAAATATTCTCTCCTCTGACAATATGAAAATATACAAAAGATCGATTTAAAAAAATTTGTGGAGTTAAAAAAAAAGGTAATGAAAAAATTATTTAAACATTTCGACAGACAGTCATTTTGTGCTCCGAGGGGCACTTTTACTTATTTTGAATTCTTATAACTCAGATCAGTTGGAAATAAGTTTTTCTTTAAAAAATATAACGCAAAATTAATTTCGGCAATATAGAATACCTCAGAATATTATATTTTTTAGAAATTTTCTAATGCATCTCCTAGATTATATGAAGGAGGGTGTTTTTAAAAGCATTGGACGAACTTGAATGGTTACACGAGATGTTTCGAAAGATTATTTACAGATTTTAAAGTTAGGTTCAGGTATAAAGTAAAAAGTCATTTCTACAATGGAGCATGGATCTTAAACGTAAAGGAGGCCTCTACAATAGGAAGATTCTTTATCAGTGAATTAAGTAAAAGGAAAAGATACTCCAGATAAAATGTGCAACACAGATTTAATGTATTGCAAATCCTCAAGAGCACAATAAACCAGATGCATGAACAACATTACAAGTCGCGTACTGCATAATAAATACAATAATGGCAAGTAGAATGCAATATCAAGAACAAATCTCTGGTATCTTAAGCAGTCGATACTGTTTAATGTACCAAGATACTTAATATAAGTGCTTAAAGAACTTGCCATTCGATTGAAAACTATATCCGCAAGTTGTTATTCCTACAATTGCATTGTTTAACTATTGTAAATTTACATTCCATTCAAGCTACGTTATACATTTTATCTGTTATATTCGTGCTTATTTTTATGACAAAGAGCCCTCTGTAGCATATCCTCTTAAAAGTAGGGACCTCCTCATTACAAAAATGACTTCTTTACATGTCTTTATATTCCTATTCTTATTACAAAAATGACTTCTTTCTCTGTCTGTTCTAATGTTAAAGTATGTCTCGCTATTTTAGAAGCATCTAATATCTTATTTTAATTGCTCTTATTTTAGCTTTTCATTAGGGCCGCGATGACCTGATGGTAAGGTCTTGGATTCAGGTCAAAAGGGTTCTAAGTTAGAACCCCTATTAAACCTAAGAAACATCGTCTACGCGGCTCCAGTGAACCTGAAATCCGTTGGTGTCAAATGCCCACCCGCTGGTGTAGTGCGGAACTTTGAAAGGGGATGCCAATTTAAGTATTGTTCTCATCATTTGACGTACAAAATGAAGACATCCGTCACAAAATAGCTTTAGTTTTACATTAAAATGAGACGTTAATGTAACTAAACTAATCATTCTTAAAAAAAAATTAATATAAAATTAAACAAGACAAGTTTGGATAGGAATATTTGTTTTGAACTGGAATTAGGTCATTTAAATTAATTTTAAGTTAATCGATATGTTTGATAGAAATGGAAAAGAAATTTTCAGAAATGGTCGGACTGATTTTCAGCTATATAATCCAAACATGATCAGTAAATTTCTAAAATAACAAGAATGCATTTTTATGAGCAATTTCGCTTCTTTCCGAAGTGGGGAAATGTAAACTGCTACATTTACATTTTAATGCTTTATTTTTTGATAGAAAATACTGCGAATAATTTTCTCTTACTAAATTCTATCAATGCGTTACAAGAAGCTATCATAATACAAGATTGGCATATTCTTGGATATTCTAATATGTATTAAATCACTATCAAGTATGCATGAAACTGTTTAAATTTCCCATGAAGCGAATAATCTAATATTAAAATTACATTTCACTGAATGTTTCAATTGAATAAATGATGTGAATTATCACATCTGGGCAGAAAATGCAGTCAATATTCGTATTCAGCAAGTGACAAGAAAGCCAATAGTTTTTCTATTTTGAATCTACGCATATTTGAGTATTTAATTTATTTCGTTTTCGACTGAATGGGTTCTCTTTTTATCAGTATTACTGTGGAAAGGGTTATCATTAAATTGAATAATTCAATCGATATCTATTTTTTTCGTATTCATTCAGTTGCCTTTTTTTTATTATTTCCATTTAATTTTTTTATTATTATTATTTGTGAATAATGTCAAGGTGTAAAAGTGTTTAGGCTAGAAAATGTTTGACTGCATCTTGTCATCACATTAGAATGTTAGCGTACTCAGTAACTGATAGAAGTTTTAATGCAACGAATGACATGCATTTAATGACATGAACGATTGTTTTTTAACATCATAAATAAGAGCCTTTTTTAAAATGTCCAACAAAATCGAGTTTTGCTCAGTAAGGTCGGATTATGATGTTGCATGTTACATGCCAACTCACCATGCCACTTTTTAATCCACTGCGTTTCTCGCAAGAAGAAAAGGGCAAAATGTCGAAGCAGTATAACTAAAAACACTTTTAATTATGGCATGAGCGTTGGTGTTATCACATGACTGTGATGTCACGCATTAAGACCGCTATCCATGGAATTTTCAGATATTAAGTTGCATGTATTAGACATTAAGATTATCATGTTGCATGTATTAGACATTAAGATTATCATGTTGCATGTATTAGACATTAAGATTATCATGTTGCATGTATTAGACATTAAGATTATCATGTTGCATGTATTAGACACTAGCCGCCTTTGGCGACCAGCCGGTTCGCCAATCTTAATGTTCGTTAAAATTTTAATAATTAAATATTTTATGCAATTTCTACTTTAATAGCTTCTTCATCAAAATATTTTAAAACTTCAAATTTTGATTATCATATAATTCATTCATAATATTATAAAGGCCTTCAGTCATAACGTAATATGTATCTCTCTCATTTTCTGTTAACACCCGTAGAATTTATGCTTTAAATTAAAGTGGAAAGAATTAATCTTCAATTAATATAATAATATTTTTTACTGAAACAAAGCATTTTTTTATAATCTGATTACTGAAAATAGAGTCACTCAGCGTTTAAACTTTATGGGCACTAAAGAATATCTTTTTTAATTTATGTAATATCTCAAGAGTTGGTCAACAAAATTTTCTTAGATTCATTATGAGCAGATCGATTCATTAACAATGTTTAAATTTAAATGCATCAAAAACTAAGAAAATAAAACGAATCGTTTAAAATAAACGGTTGAAAACAGGTTTTAAAAAAACTACTTAAAAAACGATGTACTTAAAACTATAAGCATATACAAAAAATATATAACTAACATAAATACAATTTACTTACAAAAATATGCAACTAACCCAAAAATAATTTAAATCATCCATTGATAACGTTGTCATGGCAACAATCAGTACAGAATGCGCATGCGTGAATTTTCTTCGCCGGTTACGTAACGCAAATACGTGATTTTTTCTACGCCAGTTGGGGTAACGCTATGCGGATTAGAAATTTTTAATTTCCTTTATTCTGTTTTATTTTAATTCAAAAGTACTTCAGAATGAATCTGAAAGATCGATTCATTAACAATGTTTAATTTTAAATGCATCAAACATTAAGAAAATAAACAGAACCGATTGAAATAATCCGCCGAAAAATTTTAACCCTAGCCTCATTACTGTTGGGAGAAAAAAAACTGAAGCCTTTCTCGTTTCTCGTGGGGAAAATGGAAGATTTTTTTGGCGGAAAAGTTGGCGATGGGGAAAATGGAAGATTTTTTTGGCGGGAAAGTTAGTTTTTAATTAATAATTAAAATTCTAATTAAAAATTCGAAAAAAGGAACCCCAGGTGCACATTCCCAACCTCCAAGGTATACATGTACCAAATTTGGTAGCTGTATGTCAAACGGTCTGGCCTGTAAAGCGCCAACACACACACACACACACACACATTGAGCTTTATTATAAGTATAGATTAAGATTATCATGTTGTACATAAGACTAATTTATCATTTTCAGATATTAACATTATCAAGTTAGTATTCACCTCAAGCAAACATCGATAAAACTTATTTTTGAGATTCTACAAGAAATACATTTATAAAAAGAAAATATAAATGGCTATTGAAAAACAAAGGATTAATGTTTAATAATGGATGATGAATAAAAAATTATTGTTAAATAATGGATGATAAATAATAAATTAATGTTATGTAATGGATGATGAAAAATGATATAAATGGCTATTGAAAAACAAAGGATTAATGTTTAATAATGGATGATGAATAAAAAATTAATGTTAAATAATGGACGATGAATAATAAATTAATGTTAAGTTTTGGATGATGAAAAAATAATGAGTATGGATGATGGAAAAGGAAAATTGCACAGTTTATTTAACCGCCATTCCGCTTAACAAAGTCATTTCATATTGTTAAACGATATGCGCCAGCTACAGCACAGTTCTTAATCCAATGCGCTTATGGTCGGAGGGAAAGGAGAGTGATATCTTAGTAAAGCGTAAGATAACTTCCCATTTAATAGTATGACGTTTACTAGTTTATATAATGTCATTGAAATTAAGCCCGTTGTCTGAAAACGAATTTAAGCATCCATAAGCATTACCTCAAGCTAACATGCTTACATTACTTAAAGAATTGCATAAAAGAAGAGAACACATTCGGAATTTAAATGTTTAAAAGTTTCGTCCTGCTATACTAGTGAAGGAAATGAACAGAAGTGAAGAAAAAAGCCCCTTTAAATATGCGAAGTGAAAATTTATTCAGAAATTTGAAAAGTAAAGTATCCATAAAAAGAATAAATGAACTCATTCAAAATGATGCTCTTTGTTTAAAAAAAAAAAAAAAAAAAAAAAAGTCAGTATACGATAAATCATCTATTTGTAGTAGGAAAGCAGATTATCTTTCGCACAGTTTAATCATAAAAGAATTTTCAGGATTTAAATCAAATGTTTTAAAATTAGAATCTGGTTACAGCGAAACATAATTTATAGAACCGATTTTTTTTTTCAAACAACTTAATAGAAAAATAATCACTTTGGAAAGTAGATGTGAAGTTTTTCCAAATAAAGAAAATGTTAATATTTGAAGTTTTTAATGAATACATAAATGACTATTTTTTAAATTTAAGCACATATGATTTCTTTGGCATTCAATAAATATGTCATTCACTCTGGCATCCTTTTTTAAAATGTTTTTAGAATCGTTCATCTTTGCAACGAAGGAAAAGTCTTTTTTTTAAGTAGAACAGCTCATTCGAACTTGGAAATTATGCTCTGTTTAGATGATTACCTTATTTTCATTTCTTTTAAAAAGAATGGGCACTTGGCAGGGCGGTGCGTTAGTCACTTGTTTTTTTAAATAATCGTTGAGTTTTGATTTTACTTCTCAATTTCTTCTTAACAATTATTATGGGTTTTAACTGAATAAGCATAGTAGTTTTTTAGCTCTCAGAATTAATTGCAGTATGGTGAAGTAAATATAATACATACAAAGACAAAATGTATTCATTGTTCTCTTTAATGAATCACTCAGATTACCTTAAAGCTCAACATTTGGATAAAATCAAGCCTCTTCCGACATTAATTAGAGAAAATTGCTCATAAATGTTAGACTAATGACATATTTCTATCGAGATTCCAAGAACTCTGAATCTCGATAGAAGTATGTCATTAGTAAAAAATTTATTAAATAGAAATAACTAATAGGAAAATAATTTACTGAATGCATATTGCCCTCCTAGTTCAAGGTCTAATGCTTTTTCACGTATTTCGAGAGCAGCTAAAATTAACAAATAATAACTAGATACACATGAAAAATGAGGCTATGTTTTTTGTAATAATTATGTAAAACTAAACCAGATTGTTTCAATCGATGCCAATAACTAATGACAATCAATTTCTTAACAAAGGCATTCATGCACAAACTGGGAGGAAACCTGATAGTTACATGGTTCATTATTACAAAATGTGCAGTAAACATAATGTTCGTAAACAGGATAGTGTGCACATATTTAAATCAGTGACAGAATCAGATAATTTAATTATTTTTTAAAAATGTAATTAAATAATTAAATTTTTTTATTTTATTTCCTTAGTCTTCAAAATAAAGTTAAAAGACGATGTTTTTTGTCATGTTAAATATTTTATGTTTTAATAAAACTTCGAAGTATTTCAAAAGTACAATTTAGGGTATGTTATTGTCTTTCTCACAAATTTGCAATTTCTTAATTATATATCTATATGATGGAATTAAAATTTGTATTGATATTCCTGGACTAATGCTCCAAATTTCAATAACATATTTTACTTTTTCTCACATTGAGACAATAAGAAATTATAAAGTTCCCTAGAAAATCCATCACTGGCTCCAGACAAATCAAATTTATTTTCACATGCAAAAAGCTCCGATGTTTTCACACGCGATTCCTTCTTGCATGATTTGGTGCCATTTTGTCTTTGCTTTTGTTTCCCTTTCGGTTCATTATTTTTTCTTCCCTTTCCAAGGTCTAGTTTTATTCGAGAATCTGAAAATCTAATCTTCTACTAAAAAAAAAAAAAAAAAAAAAAAAAAAAAAAACAGCATCTTATAAAAAAACCTTTGTTTATTTTTTATTTCTGCTTGAATAACCAGCCAACACATTGCCTTTAATGCCAAACTTTGCTCTACGTCTCCGTAAAATGTCTATTAACTCAATTCCTTTTATACCTTCATTCAATTTAATTCGGAAATTATTTACAAATTGCTCTTGAATCAATTATTTATAAGTCGTATTTTCTGTATTTTCGTATGAGCATTTAGCTCCAAAACCAAGAATTTCACCATAATGTATATTATAATGAATATCAAAATATTGTCTGCTTTATTCATTAGATTTGTCGATGTCCTATTAATAATCATACTGAACGTTTTTAATCAAAGATAACACCATTCTCGTATGGCATTATTTTCAACAGTTAAGTAACTTCAACTTCAGTTTAGTTTTATTAACGTTCCGTTTTAAAGCAACACTAGGGCTATTTTGGGACGAAGCTCGTAATTTTGAACAGCGGTCAGGTGACAAGGACGACACCTGAGCTGGCGCCCCTCTCTCCACACCACACCAACGGGAAAACGTTTGGCCCTGACGGATTTATTGTGCAACAGACCCTCTTGCACGGCGGTTCTTCTGTGGAATGGGGTCTCGAACCTGGAACCCTACAGCTCACAAACCGAGACCTTACCACCAAGCCACCTCGGCCCAACTTCAATTGCAGACTTTCAAACTTAAGAAAGCAAAGAACGTTTGGTCTGAATAGAGAAAGGTTTTATAATTTATACGTTTTAGTTTGAATTTAATGAAGAAAAATGTCTCGAGTTGTTTTTCTTGAAATGTTTAGAATCAAAAATTAATCAAAACAGAATTTTCAACAACATATAGAATGATTTTTTTTTAAAGTTTTCAACCAATTCCCTTCAGATTTCTCAGTCAGTCATAAATATGTCATTTATATACACTAGTTAAATGTATAGGATACATGTTTTTATTATTATCATTTATTTATTATAAATAACAAAATGAAATCACGCAATTTTATCTTCAAACTGGGACCATCGTTTCATTTGGTTAAATTTTGTTTCAGAATTGAAGTTCTATAATTATTTCAGTAATTATTAAACTATAAAATATTAATTCGTAATCTTTAGTAAAAAATGGTATTCAATTAAGAAAATTGAGCAGAATACCTAAAATTGACCAAAATGTCATTATTATGCTTTAATTAATACCATGGATTTAGACATTGTTTTGTCTGGATTTTTGCTTGTCATAATTTCATCTGCTGGGATTAAGACCCAAACCAAATATTTCTATGCTATTGCTAGTAAGTAATGCTAATGAAGTTTTCTTATATTTAATAAATAGATTTCTTAAAAAAGTCATAAAATTTCTTGTAATTTTCTATTTTCTAAAAAAAATGTGGTTTTCCTATAACAGTCGTGCGTTTCGGCCATTTAATTACACACTATTATTAACAACTTGACCTCAATTCCTTTTATTTCGAGTATAAGAGAAATAAAAGTAAATAAATGTACGTACATAGTACTAGACATATAAGTTGTACTGGACACATAATTAAATTTTTTAACTGATCTGCCAGCTTTTTTAGCAAGTTATTTACGGTTTTCCGAAAATAGCCCAATATTTTTTCACAATGCTTATTAAATATATTGTTTTGATTACTTGCGGACATTTTATGGGACTTTACTGTTATTTTTTACGTCAAAGGAAGTCTTAAGCTAGTTTTTCCATAGAAAAAAAACTTATTTAACAAATTTCGAAATAACATTTTTCGTGTGATATATGCCATAGCAGTGTCTGTAATTCACCAATACTGTAGAAGTAGCCTCTTATGATTAGCTAAATATAGTATTTTGTATCTTCTATAGATCCTCACTTTATCTTTTTTTAAAGTTTAATTTGACTTGTTCCATGTTTGTAAAGATTGAATTATCCGATCAATTTTTCACTCTCTAAAGTTTTGTATGCTCGTAGGCTTCTAATGAAAATGCTTAATTTTAAGTTTTCAGAAATCCCATAAAATAAATAATTAAATTCTGAACCTATACAAGTGATGAAACCTAGTACTGGATTTTAGGAAAAAAAATGATTTTAAGACTCCATAATGTTTTTAAGAATGAATCATAAATTATGAACTCTTAAAGTATAAAATAATTCAAATTTAAAAAATTCGAATTTTTAGAGGCTAATACAGTGAGTTAAGTTAGGTGACTAAGCAGAAAAGTCAATTTATTGCAAAATTATTGAACATAATACTTGAGCAGTCCATTGGTTAACTGTACACGAATTTTTACATTTGCATTTACAAGCTTTTGTTGCTATATTATTACATAACTTTACATCTTTAAAAGCAATTTTCTCAAATTCTAATCGTTGATTGAATTTTCTTACGAAAAGCCTCATAAATTAAAATCTAAAGCACATTTTTTGTTCAAATTTGATATAATAATGCTTTGATATGTTCTGCAGTTCCTGAAGTAGAGAATAAACAATCTATTCATTTAGAAGTATTCTATAGTTGTCTTAATTTTTCACAATGCGGTAAAATTTAAATTTTCATGCTTATTATCATTCGAACTCCAATATTTAAAGAGTGGATAAAAATACAGCTTAGGTTTTAGCTTAGGAACTAGGTAATATATTTCGTAAGCGCTCAGAAAAACTTTAAGCAAATTATTTGATAAATCTCTAAACTGAAGTATTTTTGCTTTATACCTCTTTTTAGCCACGAAAAGGCCTTTTTCTAATTTTTTAAAAACACTTTTGTCATTTAACTGGTACATTTTGGTTTCATGCATATTTTTTCAATCTTTTTTATGCAAAAATTCAGAAATATAACTATTTAAGAGCGTTTTATTCAAAAACTTTATATCGAATATTGTCACATACCTTAACACATTTTTTATTAAGTTTATAATTTTTTTCAAAGGTTGTATTCTTATTTTATTGTTGTCAGTTTTAACTTCCAATTAGTCAACATGGAAACCTAAAAAGCCTTTTTGTGATTGACTTAGTCGTCAATAATTGCTGAACAATAATGCTGTTGCTTTTCTGTAATTATTGACATGCTAAAAAGGTTAAATTTTCTTAACCAGTGATAAGTCAATCACTAGCGAATGTTACTAGACATTTTATTTATCCTACTTTCTAAATGTCACTTTAAGTGCTACAACTAATAATGTTTTTACAGTTCATGTTTGTAAAGATGAACGTGTACAAAGAATATTAAAATTTATAACTTTCCGAAAGAATTAGCATATTTATCCATAGATCAATAAAATGAACTGAACGAAATGTCAATTAAATTTAGCGTAGTGTCTGACACGTTAAATCAACCAATGTCTAGAAGAATAGGCGATGCATTAAAGATATTAAATCAAGTAACTTTTGCATATAAACTTTTGCGTGTATCTTTTTTCCTCATTTTATTTTCAATATCTAGTTGTTATTTGATTAATGATCTAAATAAAATCATGTATGGTAATAAATATTTGATATTCGTTGTATTAAATATTTAGATATATTATTTGTGTTGGCATATAGGCATAAGTTTATGCTTCTTATGAAACGGTATATGAAAAAGAAGATTCAAATATCAATCGTACTAAATATTTATTCATACAAAATACACAATCCGTGCACTGTTGTAAGAATGAAAACTTCTTGAAAATTTCCAGTCTTAAGCGCTTATACATTTAATGTAAAGCAAATAATATTCTGTTTTAAACGCTTTATTCAGAAGCTCTTGTGACAATTAGCAAATTTTTAAAAAAATTGTGGATCCATTGTGTAATACCATACAGCATTTCATTCTGCCACATGTATGGATTCTTTGCATTCTAGACTAAATTAATATCTGCGAAAATCACTATTTCCATATGTAAAATAAGAATCCCTTTTCGGATATCTTCGCCCGTTTGAAGTTGGGCTATAATCACCAACGGAATCCATTGAATGGTGATCAGATTCCTCGGCTCCAGAGGTGATATCACTGATTACGTCCGTCTTTTCTCTGAGCTGCTTACCATGCTGAGGGTTGTCGTAGCTTCTCTTAATTGCAAAACGCTTAGGTGAGGAAAAGGTAGACTCAAACTTAGTTTTCGATTGTTTATTTTTGTCAAAATTAGAATATATGTCTCTTCGACCGTATTCATCGAATCCGATATAAGCATCAGTAAGACCTAAATTTCGATTATTTTCCCATTCTTCGTGTAAGAAACCTGAAAGAGAAATCAAAGGTGACCTTGTAAATTTAATTAATTTGAAATAAGCACTTTTTCCAGGTATGAAGTACAGGATTACTTCATCGGAATTCAAGATGTGCCACTTATTTAATAAAAATAATCTATTAACGGCACAGACGTAACTACTATTACATATAATACTGGCATAGTATTATTTTTATCTTTCTCCCCGTCAAAATTATTTTTAAAAAGTGAAATAAACAAATTAGTAGGGTACCTCCACTGCAGCCCCTTGCAAACGATTGATACCCAGGATTGATCTATAATCCCTGAGTTTTCACCTAAATCATGTTTCAAAGTATATTTGATGAGAAGGAACACTAAATGCTAAGCAAAATCAAAAACGCATAATTTTTTAACAGCTGAAGTGTTCTGTTAAGGATTCTTTCATTTTTGTTACCTTTTGTATTTTTACCATACGTTCGTTGTTAATAAATAATATTCTGGTTTTTGGAGCTTAATTTTGCAATGTGTCCCCCAAACAAAGAAAGCAAATTTAGTTTGTATTTTATAGAACTAAATAACATTTTTCTGTGCTTATGAATCTAAATATTGCAATTCATGTTCAAAATGATGTGTGAGGATTAGAGCTATGATTAAAGCAGAAAAGTTCAGAATTTGTTTTTGCATCATGAAAATCCAATCGATCCGACACTAAATAATGAACATATATATGCATTTTTGGGGATTCTCTAGTTTTGAAAGCGATTCTATAACGATTTAGAATATTTTCTCGCGATTTGAAATTTAGTTTTCATTGTCTTAAAATTTCAATAATATTTTTAATTTTTTTAATTTCTTTTTCCCTAATTCAATTGAAAATATATCTTGTTTTCAACTGAAAAAAACTATGCAATGATATTTTGACACAATGATTTGTTTTTCGAATTCGTTTAAATTGATTTAAATATTCCTTTGTGTTTAAAGTAACCAACCAGCTAAATTACATTAATTATGGCTAAGTCGCGATATACGCTCAGTTTTCTAAAGTTAATCTTTATATTACTAGAACGTTCATTGCCAGAACATTCAGAACGCGCCTAGCGATTGCGAGATACTTCATAAATCTTTGTAACATAATTCTCAACAAACGTAAGGAAGTTTGCTTTTACGTATTTTGATCTTCGTTTCAAAAGCAACCAGCGAAAATCATGACAACCGTACAATGTAATTTTATGAAAATTTCACCAAAACATGTCCAAAACAATACATTAATAACTCGAATATAAGTAGAATATTCTAAAACTTTGTCTCTACCTTTATTAATCTTTCCATTTATCGTTTTGGAATGTCCGTTCTTTTTAGATCGATGTCCCTTTTTTATCTTGTTGCCATCATGAAGACCTGGGTACATTTTAGTCTGCATAAACTGCTTTTGGTTTTTAAATTTCTGAGAATTTCTATTAAGAGAACAGAATCTGGAGCATGGCAGAGTGGGTGGTATTCCTTTATTTTTGGTAATCAGGTAACCATATTCTGAGCAGAGGGCCAAAAGGGCTCCACAAATGCCAAATAGCAAAATATAGAATGACCCAACCATTTGGGAAAGGTTTATCTTCCTGGTATCTCCAGCCTGAGGTTTGGAGGATGTAGTGCACTCGTTGTCCGGCGGTAAAGCATCTCTTTTCCACTTCAAGAACAATCCGCTTTCAAACAGACGTGCGATCCTAGAAATAAAGGAAGAAATGCATATCTGGAGCAATACAGAAAAAATTGTAAATATTAATAAAAAGATAGGATTTAGTCTAATCTCTGATGATTTGATATTTAGCTGTATTCGTTACTCAGCTTAGTATTCTATATGAAAAACAGAATATTTGCATCGCTTAGAAATTACTGTAAAGAAATAAGAATAAATATGACGATCATTATGATCTCGAGTTATATATATATATATATATATATATATAAATTTCATAACTCTAAGTTATTGCAAATCTAATATATTGTATGTATATATAATATATATTACAAAATACCCAATAGAGCCACCCTTCCTTCCCTTTAAATTATAATTTATGTGCATATTTCTTAACCTTTGATTTTAATGACAAAAAACTAAAGCCAAAAATTTTAGTGATATGCCAGAAATAATTTTTAGCTATATTTAATAAGACATATTTAGTTTTGATTACTATATAGTTTACTAAATTTTATATCAACTTATTTTCAGAGTAAGTCTCACAATATTAACCATTGCACGCATAATGTAAATAACCATACTATATAATTTATATATTTCCAAAATATTTTTTTATAATTTTTTGAGAAACAGTCTTTAATTTACATATCGGATAAATTGCCTTGATTAACGATTTACTGAACACTACTCAAATTGAAAAAAGGGGTTCTCACTTACTACAAAAACTGATCGTTTGATAATCAATTAATTTTGAAAGTAAAAAGTGGTATTTTACATACATTATTTCTTTGAGGAAAAAGAAGAAAATTTCTACATTTGCAATTTAAAATCTTAAATCCACGTACATTAATAATAAAATTATAAATTCGAAAGAAATGTTTGATCTATCCATTAGATTTGAGTAAAAAGAACTTTTTCATTCTTTATTGCAGCTTTCAGAATTATTTTTATCTGTTATCTTGTAGAGACTAAGAAAAGAAGGAATCGCCAGTACTTTTTTAAAAATTCTTTTTCCAAATGTTAAAATATTTTGTGGTCGTTGAAAATCTGAAGGAACTTATATTTTCCGGTCGTTGAACAAAGACTATACGTTTCGAAATGACCTCAATCGTGTCATTCTTATCAATCTACCTCCATTCGTCAAAGAGATAAGAAGAGTCATGAGATTTTCAATCACGTTCAGGATGTGAAAAAGCAACTCGGCTTTGCATTCCTGAAAAATTCTGTCTTTGAGAGTTTTGAAAAGTCTTATCTATAAGGACCCATTCGTTTTATTGCTTAAGAAAATCTTTTTGTTCGACATAAAAAGTTTCATCAGGAAGCAATTTTCAAAAATGAGAGAGAGAGAAAAAAAGAAAGAAAAAATGGAAGGGAGGATTGATTGAAAATAGAACATTCTGCAAATGGAACCGGATATATAAATTTAGCAACCTTGCAAAGATAACCGAATGCTTTTAAAATGTAAGAATTTTTATCTTTCAAAAATTATTGACATTAAGAGTTACAAAAATTAATAAAGTATCATCAAAAATTAATGAAGAATCAAGGCTTTTTAACAAAAGATATATATTCAACAATATTGTCTTAATTCTAATAATCCCATAGTTTTTTTTAGCGCCAAAGGAATAATTCGCACCAATTATAATAACATAATTGGTGAGATAAATAAATAAACTTTTTCCTCAGAAAAATAATAATAAATAAATTAAAAATGTACATTGCTTCATGCAACTTCCTTATATTATAAGCAAATTAATAAAATGACAAGAATCAAGTTATCTTAGCAGTCTCGTTAAAAAATTAAATAATATTCAATTCTACGAAAAAGGAACCAAAATCTATTGAAACTATCAATGAACTATACAGAAAATAAATTATTTTAACACCTTGTCGGTTGTTTATGGGTGTCATGATGTTTATTTTGATCAAAAGAAAATTTCCGAATAATCATTTCTTATTGGAAGATAAGAGCATCTATTCATGTGATGTCAATCATATGAAAAATATAATTGTAAATGCCTTTTAGCATCTAATTGATTGTTGTCTTATGCTGTATTATGATATCATAGCCTTTCTAATCCATATATTCAAAATTATATCGACGACCTATTTAAAGAGAAGAGAAATCGACATCGCTTAGTATCTGGCCATTTCTTGATTTTAAAACAAGCATGCAAATTTCGAGGGTTAAATCAGACTATCTACACTTTATTTTTTTTAATGTTTGGTAAATAAAACTAACAATTGAATAAGGTCGTCATTTCGAACGTATTCCCTTGCCTTTGCGGTACATTTGGTCCAGCGATTCGCAAGCCTGCGTGATCTTTGAGAGAATTTTTTTTTGGAAGGACAATCACTGATACACTTCCTCTTGCACGTTCTGTTACATTGAAAAGCGACCTCCAAATGCATTTTTGAGGAGTTTCTCATCAACAAGTTTTGATGCCTGATGTGGACTGCTGATTTCACGTTCCTGCATTGTGTGGAGAACCTCCGTTTAATTTCAGTTCTAGTATCATCTACCTACTAGAGTTCACGGACGAAAACTCATTATTCCTTCTTGGTGTTTGCCATAGCGGTGCGTCCATGTTTATCCTTCATTGAAACGGAGATAAATGAGCCTACCATCATTAAACTTCGCTAATGTGAACACGATACAAGCTTAATAGCCAGTCTTTCCATTTGAACTATTTTTTAGCTAAAGCGCGGTATAATTTCTGACTTATTCAAATGGATTTTTGTGAACAAAATCTATAACCATGCAAAACATTCCTTTGAAAATATAACAAAATAAAAAGGATTGTTTTATTTTAAACCATACACTTATGTAAAGAAAGGTCTTTACTTACATCACAAAAAAAAATTATGTCTCTTCTAAAATATCCTCCATAATTGGAATGTGATTTCAAAAATTTAAAAAAAAATCAAATATAACATATTCCACAAATGCAGCAAGATTTATTCAAAAATATTTTAATTCACAATTAAGTATCTGTCAGTTACTTCTTTTCGAGTGCTATTGGATTAAAAGCTAATTTGTCGAAAGTTGAAGATTGCTTTAATGATTTAACTATTTAAAAACACACTTACTCTTTATTCACATATGGTAGATACGGCCAATTTTGACGAACAGCTATCGAAACACTTTCTGAATACACGTCCGCTGTACCAACTGAATAGGCGCAAGAACTTGTAGCATTGTACGCTTTTCCCATAATTTCGAATATTTCAAACTTGGGTGCAATGAATACCAGTTTACCTTCCTCGACTTCCCTCAGCATTCTTGCTTCATCATTTCGGTCATAAAATGTCAAACCTCGACTGATTCCATCGAAAGTTTCCGACGTGGAACCCTTAGGAAGAAAATTATTGCAGTTACTTAAGAGGGAAGCAAGCAAAAGGGATTAAAAGAAAATAAAAGTTATTTGTTCAATTATTGAAGATTTTATGTTCTCGTTTTAAAATCTCAAGATGAAGCTTTTGACCTTATTCAACTAACTGAAATTTAAAATTGAGAATAAGAGACACAAGGTGAAGAAGACGACAAGCAAGTCAAGAAAATTATATGGACGGGAGCAGATAATTAGATTTCAATAATGTAGATAATGTAGATTTCATGAAATTTCCGTTGCGATCAATGTTTATCTACGCTTGAACAATTTTGAAAATTCAAATACATAATTTTGAAATACAATGAATCAAATACAGCAAGCTTGAAAGCAGGAAAAATGTATTCAATCCCATTAAGAAATGCACAACTTTCACTTGATAATATTCATGATTGCTTAAACATGTTGTTTACTCTTATATTTCTATGATAAGGAATTACATGCAAGTATTTTCATTTCAACTAATCTGGGCGATTTTCGATATCATTTAATTGTCAAACCAAAAAGTATGAGCAGGTAAGTTCTGGAAATATATTTTCAATTATCTTGAAAAATGTCCTTCCGGTATTAGCGAAGCTCCGTTGCTATAGATTAAAAAATATTTCACTGCAAAAACTTATTACAGTATTGTTATATTTTATTAATTTCCCATCCGGAATGTACACAAGAGCCATTTTAATGCTAATCTCGTAATTTCGAGCCGTGGTCAGATGAAGATGACAAACTTTTGAGCGTGCATTCATTTTTCAAACTTATACGCCACATATAATCGTATTATAACATATAACATGTTTTTTAAAAGCGTGAAAACTACAACTACATCTTATTTACGAAGAAATAATGTAGCAATGAATTTGAATAAAGTTCAATGAATTAACTGTAGCCACATATTTATCTCAGAAATATGAGAATCGAAATAAATAACTTGGATTTTTTATCGTTTCTTACATTATGAAGACCAGAAGTTGTATAATTAAAGTTGTGCAAACTGCGTAAAATGACAGTTACATCGTAAGGGAATTGATGTGTTAAATTCATTTGATTTAACACTCGAGGATAAGGTAAAAAATTTTGATTTGTTAAATCTACAAACAATTTTGATGAAATGGAGAACGTACCTCGAAATTTTGAGCTGTTACCTAAACTGTATGCGCGAGTAACGGTTAATTGTAAGTTCATCGAACAAAAATTCTAAATCTTTATTCTGAAAATCAATATAAAGTTCGTAAATTAAATAAAATTGTTTGTATTCTTAACATTGAAAAATCAAATTTTTAAAATTTTATTATCTAAAAGATAATTTCTCAGAATTTTCGTAATGATCCACCAAAATATTAAATACACCGCATAATTTTTGTCACCTTGCAACATAAATTAAATAATAGGACTATATTCTTCATATATATCATTCATTTTTCAGATTTTATATAATATATAAGGAAATTTTATTCCTCACATGCATAATTATTCATTTTCTTTGCTATTTATAGAAAAGGCCCGTTTTCATGATATTTTTTCATGATTGTTATTTTCTTTCCTTCATGTATTGTTATTTTCTTTCCTACATGTATTGTTATTTACTTTCCTACATGTATTGTTATTTACTTTCCTACATTCCTTATGTAATACATGTTCAAAATTTTATTCATCATATCAAGAAATGATTATCGCCATTTCTTGTTTCTTTTGCTAGATATATTCGAAATAAAACTGACTGTTTCGTAGATACAATCTATAACATCTTTAGCTACAGCTTTTAGAGCTGTTGTAATTCATTGATAAATGTTTCATAACGTATCACTAACACTGAATTTTGAATTTAAAATCAACATAGGTGGACAGATTTGCTTTTGTTTTTCCTTATTTTAATTTTTAAAATGAAAATGAATTACTTGCTTAAAGAAAACGTAATTGTTGCATATTTACAACAGTTTAGATTTGTTAAATATTAAGTAACAACATTTATCTTTTAACAATTTTGAAAAAAAAAAAACTAATTTTCCAGGTTATCTAAAATTATTCAGCATTAATACATTTTAGATTTATTTTATAAAATGTAATAACATTTATCTCCTAACCACTTTTAAAAACTAAGTAATTTTTGATTGATTATATCATTTTTCTATTTACAGAACTAGTACTTTGTATTTAAATACAATGTATCAACATTTATTTGCAAACTACTTTGAAATTAATCAATCCCCGAGGTCTTTGGAAGAATAAAAAGAATTTAATGCGCACTCTTTCGCTTTTTCGCCGAAAATGCGTGTTTAAGTATACGTGACCAATTTTTGCCTCTCATGTCTTACAATACACATTTTCAAAAGCTTTATTATAGAATTTCTTTTTAATGTGAAAACGCAAGAGTAATACATTTCCTCTGCCAGTAAATGCATTCACACCCAGTGTATTGTTGTATAAATAGCAAAAAAGAAAAGATTCGTTTACGTTTCTAAGGAAAGGTGTTTAACAAACAGCTTATTCGATTTGACTTCCGAGCAGACGCTTGCAATAACAAAACTTATAGACAGTAACATGCGTCACGCTATATGCTCGAAAGAATTCTCCACCTTTATCTGGGCAATAATAGCCAAAATCCCGCCCAAAGTGTTTGCTTTTTCCTTTTCATTTGCTTACATCAGAAAAAAAGCATAATAATAAACATCAGAAATAAAGCTTTTAAGTTTTGTCCATCTTGAGTAAATCCTGGAGATGCATTTTCTGCGGAGTACTTCTGCGTAATTCATATATTCCCTTTTATTCATTGCAGAGTACAAAAATAAATATTATTAATGTTATTGTTTCAAAACCGATGAATTGTAGGCTTCAGTATTTAGATACAAAGAAAGTAAAGTATCATTAATATCGCATTAGTGGCCATTCATTCACATCAATAATGATTGATCTAGAAGGAATCAGAGGCGAATAAAAACAAATCGAAGAATTTTTTTAAAGGGATATTTGCTTACGTTTATTTCTTTTCACATGTTATTGACTACCATTATATATCATCTCTCATAATTTTCACATTTAATTATTGTTAATGATATGCTAATTTTTGTTTATTGGTAAACTAATAATTAACTAAATCAGCCGCAAGCAGAGGCGTACCTATATAAAATGGCGCCCAGGATAAATACCAAAACAGCGCTCCATTCCAGTTTTTAACTATAATTCTCTTAATATCCCCCCCCCAAATGCTATGTAGGGGTGGGAGTTGAAGTTAAATCTAAACAACTATATATAAAATATTTTTGAACTAATATGACTTAGTAGCTAGTCAATACATACTAATTTTTCAAACAGATTAATTAAACCATTTATTAAAACTGAGTCATATAGCAATTATAAAGGAAAAAATACATTTAAATCATGTTAAAACATATGAAATTATACTTTAAAATGTAATGACTGACAATCAAAACATATGTTACATGCGATTATTGCAAAAAGGAGAGGGTTTCAAAAACTCAGCACCGCTAGGGATCCTCAGCAAACTTATTCCGGTTCCCAGATGAGCATTGGAATGCATATTAATTAAATATTTTTCTAATATATCAAATTTTTATAAACTCAGGTTTTTTTATTTACATCTTTTGTAATGGTTTAAACTATTAATGTATCAGATATTAACTGAATAAAAATAACAAAATTCCATTAAAAGCTTTCGAAATTATTTTTAAAATTTTAATAATCTATGATATATTATTATGATACCATTTAAATGGAAGAGTCGCCGCTTGTATTTGATGTTATGTTCTTTCTACATGCATTTCTATATATTAACATTAAAAGTAAATGTGAATCTTTTGCCTGTCTGTCCACTGCCGCCAAAATGTTAGAATTAAAGTTCCCAAATTTCACACAAATATATTTTGAAGGATTGAAACTTGCGCCTAAAACAATTTTTCGAATCTTGAATTAGTTTTAATAAATCAAAAAAGAAGTTTTTTGATAAAACTAATTTTGATAGTATTAATGATTTTACACAAAGTTAAAATTTAAACACTCATTTTTTGAAAAAAAATTTGTTTCAGATTTCCCCAAATTTTAACAACTTTTATTAGAAACAATATCTACGTATGATTTGAAACAATAGTTTCATACTTCGAAATTTAAATCAAACCTATTTCCTCGCTTCATCATATCATTAAAGCGTTTATTTTTCTTCGGTTGAAAGTGGTTAGTACATTTCAACTAACATTTTAAATCAAGCATTATTCTTTACATTTAAGCAATGAAAGTGTGGTAAGATCTAGACTTCAGAATTCATATTTTCTATTCGCTAAGTGTTTCTCAATGTAAATAAATAATTCATATTTAAATAATTTAAATAATTTTTTATCAAAAATTAGTATTAAAAATTCTAAGAGAAGTGGGCATGGTCCTGATATGGACCATGCCAGAAGTGGCCAGATTTCATTTTTGCCTGTTGAATGCCTTGGCGCTAAAATTTTTGGAGAAGGGTTTGTACACTAAAAGCATCTTACATATGTACATACAAGTGTATTTTGCTTTGTCAGTCAATAGGTTTTAAATAATTTCATTTCGCAAATTTTCAATCTTTGAAACTATATTTTATTAATATTTTCTTCATATAATCGTAATTATTATTAAATACGTAATTTTCAAAATGTACTGTGTGTTTTGTTTCCTGAAATAACGTGCGCATGGGGTTCAGTCACCAAATTTGACTCGATTTTATTTTTAATTATTTAATTTAAATCGTGCAAAACACGTTTCCAGATAAACCATATATGATTTAATAATGCACTTAAAATTAGCATTTATAAATTATTTTTATATCAAAGCATTTTTTAATAGATTTCAGAAATAGTAATGTGATAATTTAATTTCAGACATTGCATTTAACTGAAAGGATTTTGGATTTTTATTTTTAAATGAAAAAAATCTTTAAAGCAATATTTTGAAAAAGATCTTCTTTCGGAGAACTCTTTTTAATTTGGAGTCTTTAACGCACTTTGACTTTCATTCGCCTCTGAGCATCGCTTGAATTGTTTTTAACCTGAAAATGCAGTCCCATTAACTAGAAATGCCTATTTTTTCTTTTCACAGTGTTCTCTTAGTAAACGGTAAAAAAAAAAAAAAAAAAAAAAAAAAATGCGAGTAAGAAACGAATCGAACTATGAAAACAACTTTAATCTTCAATTTAGGTTCGAAAATTTTCAGAAAATATAGGATTTTTAGATATTTGCATAAATTTTATTTAAATATAGAATAAATACTCGAAATTTTAGTCTGGAGCACTTCTCTGAATACAAATCATCAGAATAGTCTAGGGAATATTCTGACGTAGCAACTTTACTTCGAATTCGCGGTCAGAAATTCGGACAAGTGAAATGAGGTTCTACTGAGTATCCATCATACCATGTATATAGGTCTAATGTTAAATGAAATGGACCTAGTGTAAAACCAAAACTGAAGCTGCTTCACTTAGCAAAATTTCTCGAATACAATATCGATTGAGGTGTCAACTTATCACTTGACCACAGTTCAGACTGTCAGATAATTTTGTGGGTGAAATATCGATTGAGGTGTCAACCCCATCAACTGACCACAATTCTAATTGTTCGGAATTTTTTCAGGTACAATATTGATTGAAGTAACAGGCTCAATATTTGACTGCAGTTCAAAATTATAATGCCAGCCTCTAACATCCATACTACAACGTGAAAGTGGTATATAATTTCATAAATCAGAGCAGGATTATTTAATCTGCGTAAGTCTCAATTGGCAAGTTATGCATATAATTTTTCGATACTAAAATAATGCTATATTTTAACTACACTCTTATGGCTTAAACTTTGATCAAATGAAATATTCTAAATCTAAGGATCAATAAAAGATATACAGCAAAATTAAAATTTGGTACTTACTTTTATTTGCTCAGTGAGGCCTTCACCTTCATAAACACCCCATTTTATTTTATCTTTATTCTTAAGAATATCTTCAAAACTATTTATTGGATTTCTTATCTTTGGGAAAGTCAGTACAGCAACAAGATTACCACTGTATGTGGCTACCGTGACAATCACAAAAAGCCACCAGAAAGCGACTAGGATTCTACCTGAAATCGCTTGAGGTAAGTGAACACCACCTGAAAATCAATATGAAACATTTGAAATGAAAAAAAAAAATCTAGCACTGAATCAATTGCTATCAATGGAAAACTTCTACTTAGATTGATGAAAACTTTCTTGTGTTAAACTAGCATAAATATTGAATTTAACGATCGTCACCTAATTTGAAATATTAATCACTAAATCGAGGATATCATGAATGTTCCGAAATAACTTCAGTTATGTCATTAAAGTGAAGATAAAGTTTTTATTTAAATGGTAACATTATTTTATCAAAAGATATTTAAAGCAAAAGTTCTTTTGAAGTAGTGTTTAAAAGAATTGGTTTGCATCGAAATCAGTTCTGCGAACTTTTTTTATTATCGATAATAGATTGATGTATGAGTCGAACTATATGCATTTACTTCTTCGACTACAAAAACTATAGAAAAACCTCTTTGATATGTAGTTTGTCGGTTTGTGTATTCATTTCAATGTTTTTCTTTATAGAGTCAAAGACACTCGATCGGGAGTCGCTTATTTTGGACATCAATACATCCTTTTTTACCTTTGTTATTTCTCAAAAACTATCAAATTTATATATTCTACTTAATAGAATTAGAAAAAAAGGCAGTTCTTGTATCAAGTTAATTGACATTTTCTTTATCTAATATGGGATCGTTAACAGCCAATTCAATGAGGGGAAGGGATGTCGTACCATGGGGAAAATAAATATCGAAGGTCTTTTTTTTTTAATAGATAATGGAAATAATGAAGAAAGTAGACAAAGTGCCTTTAAAAAAACATTTCAATATTTAGAATTTTTTATATGCTATCATAACACCGAAAAAGTGGTAAAGATGGAATGGACTTACAAGCTGTTGATTTCAACGTTTAGGAAGACCAAGACCTGTAATATATTAGATTAAATCTTATCAACATTTGATAGGTTCAGACCCAAAATGACCGAACATCCTGGATCAGACGAGACTGTCCAAAATTTTGATTGTTTATTCTTGTTTGCTGTAAATACTCATTTCCCAACCTTTACAATATATATAAAATAATCAGATGTTCCAAATTACTCGATGCCTTCACGAATTTCGACTCTGTAAAGGAAAGAAAAAGTGTCCTGTATTGGAATTAAATTACCAGATGTTCTGTTTTTAATTTAACTACAAATACTTTAAATTTTTTACAGATTAACTACTTTTTATCTTTTATAAAGATAGTTTCTGTAAATTTCTCATTCATATCTTTTATTATACTGCATAGGAATCAATACCTTTCATATGTTCAATCGAATGAAAAAATTCGGAAGAAAAAAATAAAAAGTATAACTGCAAAATGAAATAAATACTTTTAAATTAATGTGATGACTTGGCCTGGATTAACCAGAACGATCCAGAATTTTCAGTATTTATCCTGAATCGTCCCCAGTAAGTAAATAGATCGTATTATAAATTATAAGCTTGATTTAAATTTTAAAACGTTAGGCAAAGAAAAAATGAACTTTTATTCACTTGTTTTGCTATATATACAAATTAACTAAACCGCCTGTATTAGCCGGAATAATCCTACTTTTCGACTCATTTTATTTGAAAAGTGTCCTAGATGTGAATTAAATGAACAGGATTGTCATTTCTTTAATTATCAATAAATATTCTTTATTAAAAAATTAGATTAATTTTTTCTAAAAGTTAGCTTTTGAAGAGTTATTCTGCCTCTACTTCGCCATAATTAGAATGCGGTCACCCTACCATAGCGAATGTACATGAATCAGTCTGAAGTAAAAAGCAATTAATGGATTGCAAAATATGCTATTTATACTTTTTCCTTTATTTACTTGAATTTAAAAGAAGCACTGAAAAATATTTCATCGTTTCTGAATTTTTATCTTATTTTATCTATTCATTTACATATTTTGAATTTCACCAGTGTCTTTTACTTTAACCAATATTCAGATTACTGCGATTCCCTCACCGAAAGGTCTCGGATTGAGGTTCAGAAAAGTTGGTTTCTTTGATTAAGCCAAAGGTATCTCATGATCTGACAATTTTAATTGAGTGATACTGTTAGCCACAAGATTCTGTGGTTAGTCAAATATGCAGTTTTGATGATGAAATTATATTAGCTTGGAATATACTCAATTTTGGATTATTTTCTTTACCTTGTTGAACAAATGCACCGAAAGTATTTCAGATACTACTGCTGAGCCTGAATAAACTTATGTTATTTACTAAATTGTAGCACTCATTGTAATAGCTTCCTCTGCGAACAAAATATTAAATTTGTCCATTGAGTGTCACTACATTCTTTGCGTCTGAATTTTCATTTTTTTTTTTTTGTTATTTCTTTATATATTTTTATAACTTTGACAGTATCTTCCTACTATAATCTTTTGCCCACATCTTGGATTGCACTCCCTGGTTCCGAAATGTCTCCCATTGATGCTCACAAAAGCTGATTTCTTTGATTATGCCAAAAGGCATAACCATGGTTTGACAATTGTACCTGAGTGATATTGTTAGCCGTAAGAATTTGTGGATAAAAAATTAACGGTTTTGATGTAGGAGTAGTATTAGGTATGGAAAATTAGAATGCCTACAAATTTAAAATATTTTCTTCTTTACCTTGTTGAACAATTGCTCCAAAAGTGTACCAAGCACAATTGGAGAGCCTGAATAAGCCTTTATTATTTACTAAATCGTAGTATTGATAGTAATAGCTTCCTCTGTGAACTAAATATAAAATGGGTCCAATGAGTGCCACTGTGACGAATACGCAGATCCATGTCTGAAACAAAAACAAATAAGATAACTGATTAAAATTATTATATTATTTGTGAATTTAAAAATGTTCTACTTTAAACAAATTGAAATTAAATATATCACGCATTAAATACTAATCCTTGTGCAGATCATATTTTACTAAATATCTTTTTGTAATTTCAGTGGAATGGTACTCTTTCGTTTTAATTTGATTTCCGATTTGAAATCTTTTTTAATTCGGTTTTTAACTTCAATTTAAAAGACTAAAATTATTCTATTTGTGAATATTTTACAGTATAAATGTGTCATTAAATATATTTTCAAAAATCAATTTAAAGCATTTATCGCTTATTCAATAAAATTTAATTTAAATCTGTTCGAATTTTGCTTTGCAATCGGTCCGCTATTGCCAACTGGATGTCTCCTTTTTTTATTATATTTTTCCGATAATCTGTTTACTTTTCTTAATGTATGAGATATGGATTCGAATAACTGTTCTTTAATACAGTATCATTAAAGATTTATTCAGGAGTATTCTCTAGCTCTTTCTGGAGTATGTTCCTGCAATTTGGATGATCACCAATTTTTTTAATGTAGTTTTGCTACAAAAATTCATTTTTATTTTAAACGAATAGCCAAGTAATTTGAATTGAGACAAAAGGTGTTCCAAGTTTCTCAGAGGGAAAAATTCCAGTTTTGAATTTAGATGCATTTTAAATAATAAATCTGAATTATTGCCATGCATTAGAGATAATTGAATGGAGATTTTTCTCTCATGTAACACAAATTTGAGATAATTTTCCTGAAAAGCCTTTCATAATTATTATATTAGGCATAATTATATCCTTTCCAAGGCTGTTCAGTTTCATTAATGTGTTATGGATTCAACCACATACAGCCATTTCCAGCAGGAAGCGCACCAAGCTAAATTTGTTCATATTTTATATACAATTCACCAAATAGTAAAAAAAGACTATACAACCATTCATATTCATAGTAACATTCATTTTAATCAAATGTTGAATTTTTAACAAAAAAAAATATCCATTAAGTTTGATCAATAAACATGTACAACCTATCCGAGAATCTTGGAATATTGTAAAATTATGTGAAATATAAACCAAAAGGTATAAAAACAAAATATCTTTTATTAATTAATCTGTATTTGCTTACGTTCATAAATCTCAATGTGAGGTCCTTTGAAAGCACATAGTATGCCCAAGCGATATTCATTTCCAAGCCACGCATTTGCAAGTACTTGAGAAGGTTTAGACTGAATAACAGCTGTGACATAATATGAGGCTTTAAATTCTGCAAATTACTATTTAATATCTGAACAGCTGTGACATAACATGATGCTTTAAATTCTGCAAATTACTATTTAATATCTGATACACAAATCTATCCATAAATCCAATGAAAAAACTAAGGTATATAATTTTGAAATTCGCATGATATGATTGTTAAATGAAAATTCCTTATTAAATTATCATCAGTCCACACATAGCGCTTTTTATCTGATACTGAGAAATAAAAATGTTATGAAATAAAACTTTATGAGTCATGTTAATAATATGTAGCATCAGAGAAATCTCATTATCCTAACTATTCTTTGGCAAAAAGTTTGAATGTGTCCAATAATTCTCGGACACCCTATTCTTTGAGGCTATTCCATTCTTAGTTGCATACAGAAAAATGGCAGGTTTTCACATTTTTAATGAAAATTTATCTGACTTTGACCGAAAAAATGTACAACAATTTAGTAATAATAAAAAGAAAAATTAGAAATATAATCACCTCTGATGTGAAAGGTGCCAGAAATAAATACTTATGCTCCTGTTGAGGTCTTTTCGTCATCAGCGCATAAGATAACTCATCTAAAGACGTTGTGAAGTTGACTACTTCTATTCGATCGGGAGTTAAATAGAAACACTGCGCCGCAAATTCAACTTCCTGCGTGTATATGAGAGATTTAAGATATTTGGAAAGATAAACAGAATGATAAAAATAGATCTAGGCTAGATAGAAATGAAATGCTTAAAGTTTAAAGGTGCTGAATAGTAAGAACTAAAGCATCTCTGTAGAAAAACATAGTAAAAATAAAACCAGCTGTCGCAGTGACGTAGTAAGGGTAAGTGACGCCCAGGCCATAATGATTTTTTCATTTATTCGTTATATTGTCTCGTAAATGCAGAAATTGCAGAACTCAAGTTAGCAATAAAATGAATTAATAACTAGAAATAACTCGCAACATATGAGAACAGAAAATTTGTTAACTGTGATGTATTTAACTGTCACCTAATCAGAGACTGATAACTGCGACTGTAACTGAACTATTCTGGGAAATGAAAAAGAATTATGTCTAGCGTATCTAATACGATACATAATGAATCAATGTATATGTATTAGTGTTCCTGTGACGTGTTCAAGCACAGTAATGCTCAATCAGAAATATGCGCTTATACATTTAGAACCCGCTAAACACAACATCAACAAGTTATGGAATTCTGATTTTGTACATTTAAACTTATGCGGAATTTCAATTGAAATGGCTGTCTTCTGCAACCAGGATTTGAATCACAAACAAATAGTTTTAACAGATGGGTGCTATACCACTGCTGATAAGATTTCTTTATGTTGCAATATTTGTTTTCAAAAAGGGACATTTGATTCCCTGGTGCCCCTATTATTTATAATCCCTTTGCTATTAGACCGTTACATCGCGGAGTGATCGTAAGAACGCTAAATGTTAGAGTGTGCAGCTCAGATTTTTGGAAAATGATTCCAAAAAGAGGAAAGTTTAAAAGAAATATCTGGTAAAAATTACTATCATAGAACTTCGCCATATGCATGAATGAAACTGACCTTTGCCGTTGATGGCAATTGTTATAATCGATCCTACTCCAAAACTACATAGAAATGATTATACGTATTCTGTCTATGAATGGATCACTAAACGATAACGATTATATTAATTATATTTATACCAAGGATTATTCGTGCCTCTTCTATCGTCCATTTCAGGTTCCTCTCATGTTTAGAGAGGGGGATGCCAGCTCAGGTGTCGTCCTCATCATCTGACCGCGGTTCAAAATTACGAGGACCGTCCCAATATAGTCCTAGTGTTGTTTTAAAACTGGACGGTGATATAATTTACTTAACTCTCATGCATTTCCCGATAATCTAAAATGCATACCATGGAGATCTGGTCGTTCTTACTATCATTAGTATTTTTCGACCTCACCAGAAGTCTGAGCAAAGATACTTTAATTTAGCCACCCGGCAGAATTCACTTAAAAGATATTTAAGTCTTTGCTGAGTGGTTCAATGGGACAATATTTAAATAATTGGATCGTTCTCTTACCCCTCTAACTATCTGTCCAATCATTCCAGACCATTCACCATGAGGTAATTTTCTCCCCGCTTGGTTATCAGCTGGTACTAGGAACTCATACCTGAAAGACAGAATTTCTTTATGTAAGTATCTTCTACATATGTATGTATCTTCATATAAGTTTCCTGTAAATTGCAATAAGTATCTGTGAGAATCTCTAGTTTAATTACATTTATTAGGGTAGGCTTTTTCCAATATTTTGGGCATAAAACTTGGAAAATTAGAAAGAAAAGAAAATTCCTATATTGAAATTTTTAAATTAATTCTTTAAATTCAATATGGAAATTTTTAATTTTTTCCATTAATACAATTGTAATCACGAGATCACATGCTACTACATTTCATTAAATCACTGCATGTTTGAGTTATTGTTTTAAAAGACAGTCATAATTCCCAAAATGTGTTTTCTGGGGTTCGAAACAATCGCATATTGTGACTGTCTTCAATATTGGAATGAAATTAATGTTTTAAATTTTGATCTATTCTATATTTTCGATTAAAATTCGATTTTTACTATTTTCCTTGCTTATTTATTTTTTAATTTAATCAATAACGTTGTTCATAACGAACTCTACTCAACTGTTTGCTTTTTACATAATTAGATTATTAAAATAGATAATAACTATGGAATTGTTCCATAATAACTATGGAACAATGAAGTTTTTAAAAAATTTCGGAGCAGAAACCTCTAACATCGAGGTTGCTTGATTATTCTTCATTCTAACCTACAGAAAGATATTTATAATAAAATGAAATAGGTTAGTAAGAAAATGAAATAAGATCAGTCGTTGTTTCAAAGTTATTTAACGTTTAGAATAGGAAAGTTTCTAAGCAAATATTGGAAGTTGTACTGTGCAAACAGAATTTCATGTCGTTTATTACACTAAACGAAAAGTGAAATTCGGTTAGTTTAGTTTCCATAGCAATATATTGAAACAGGAGCCAATGATTAAAAAGCTGCGTGAGCATATCATGTAATTAATTTTGCTTTTTAAACAACATTTATATCCACTTAAGTAATTTTATATTGTTTATTTTTTTAGTTTTATCTTTTATCATAGAAGCATCTCTTTAACTACACGATTTTTCATGCGCAATCGTAAAATCAGGTACATTAACTTTGACAGCGGACATTCTCACTTTTAGCTGTAAAATCATAGGTTATTAACGATATTATAAGCGATGTTTCAAAACAAATTTAGTTTCTAAAAGAAATGATTCTTTATTCAGATTTGTATGCTTGGATAAAATATTGCTTTTCAGCAATCTGTATAATTAAGAGACAATTTTTAATTCCCCTTGGAAAAAGGCTTAACATATATTTTTTTCATGTTCTTCCTCGCAAAAATATTTTCTATGTTAGGAATATTTCATTCATTTACACGTTGTCTTTCTTTTATCTTATTTTCTGCTTCTTCTTCTTCTTCTTTTTTTTTTTTTTTTTTTGCTAATCAAAAAAATATGTATGAATTGAATCTCACTATGCAGCAGTTTTATTTCTGTTCCTGTCAAACTGTATATCTTTTGAGTCGACTGTGAACATGCTTTTCACAATGCTGACATGAACTTTGCATTTTGGATTTACTGAAGCCATGTGTTACATTATTGCTTGGTTGCTTGGTCAGTGGTCAAGCTCTACTCAATGTGGACAGTGGTGATTTATCCTACCTCTCCTAAAAGTTTGTAACCCTGATGCTGAGACATATTACATATTTTTACTAATCATCAGGCTCATTTTGAACATTATAAGATCTTAGTCATGGCAAATATCAGGCCACATCACACCGCCTTTCCCAGATAACAAAATAACAACACACCCCTCTATAACAAAATTAGAATTTTTTGTTGTTAATATAATATCTATATGAGCCCTTTTCAAATAACAAATATTCTGACAAAGTGAAATAAAATATTTGATGGCGGGTCGCTTTCTTTTGGTTTCAGTATCTCGAACAGAAAAAGACTTAAATTTAAAAGTAAATGGGAAAAAATAATAAAAAGGAATGCAAACTTGATTGACTCTTTATTTAGCCTGCTGCAAAATAATGGTCACATTAATTTGCAAGTGAATTTGAGAACAAGAAAAAGAATTTTTTTAAGCAATATTTTATTTCGTTTTAATTTGAATATGTCAGAATGCATAGACCTTTTAAATTAAATGAAATCAAGTTCATGTAATGCACAGCAAAACCATCTACAAATAATCAGACTCCCCAAACTTGAGGGGTCCCTCGGCAGTTGATTACTTTGCTTATTTGTTGATCAAACCCTATTAATCACCTGCATAGTCTAATGAAAATTGTCTTTCATGTATGATAACATTCACATGGCATATCGTTCTGACTTTCTTATATGTCCAATTTTACTGATAGGATACGTTTGACTTTTGGCGTGTAAACATCCCGCCTTGCTGAAATTTATTGCAACACATCAAGACAAATATCTCAAATCTGTCTTAAGATATTTACATATTCTCTTATACATAGGAGCTCAAGACTTCCAAATTTGTATTTTTTTATGATATATCTAACTTAAAATTAAGGGTATTCGATAAATTACAGAAGGAATTACGTACGTGAAATTCATTTCCTTTGAAATAGCTTGAACAAAATCCACAGCTAAACCCCTGTAATGGCGTTTACCATCGGGATCCGTAGTAATGACAGCGCAAGGAGCTCCCTACAATATTGATAACTGTAAATGTAGCCTTGAAACTTTTATTTAAAAAAAACTTATACAAAATGAATAATTCAAAGAAAAAGAAAAATTTTAAATTCTTTACCAACACATTTACTTATTTTCATTTTGAAAAGTATTTTATTGAGAATAGTAAATTATTTTACTAAGAACGATTAAAATATACAAAAACTAAATTTGTATACCTGATAAATTGATAATGCTATGATCTTAAAATAAATATAATACCACTGACTTATTCTAAATTTAAAGTCAAGAAGAAAGCCTAATAATCTATTCATCTGTCAGATGTGAAACATACACTAATAATACAATGAAAGGACTACATGGGAAAAAAAAAGATGCACGAATAATCAGAGTTTATTCTAATTTCTTTTATTCTACTAATTATGTTCTATTATCTGCAAAAACTATTTATTAATTCCTTTTTATTTAGCAATAATAGCTATTAAGTGATTAATTTAAGAACTGCTAATTTTTATTCGGGTTTTTTTTTTATGTCGTTTTCTTTTTGCTTGTATGTCTAGAGTCTTAATTTCAGTTCAATCAATACACAATTGTAAAACTTTGTTATTATGCTCGATCAATAATTTTTCACGGTTTATCTAGCTTTCTCATTCAAATAACTTCTACCAAAAAAAAAACTGAAAAATACGTAACTTTCTGTATCAAAAAAATTGTTTTATTTAAAAACAGAAATGATCGAATTCAAATCTGAATACAGTCAAACGACGAAATTGCAAGAGCAATAATTTCTTAACTGAAATTTTATTTATATTGTTTAAAGTCTTAACGCATCTAAACTTATTGCAGTACATTTACCAAAATTTCTATAATAAAAGATATTTCAGTTAATGCAAAATATATGAAGGAAATATGCAATTTATTCCTCTGAAATTTCGAAATCGATCAATGAATTATCGTTGTAACCATATTCTATTTTGAAAGACAATTTTAATATTACCTTTCGGAGAAAGAAAGCATCTCTCAATGGGAGATTTCCTCCTAAAGAGGGGAGGCGTTATTGTATATTATTCCTTTAAAATAACCCCTTTAACAACGTCAGTTACACATTTTTTCGTGGTATTTTGTGGTATTTTAAAATTTTGACTCGATCCTGTCAGTTCATCGATCACAACTTGTGTTTGGTTGTTATAGAAAGTCCCCCCCCTTGTAGTTTTAGTCTTTGAACTTCCTGCTGAGAAGTTCTTAGTCAGCAGGGGGTGGCAAGTCTTACTTCTGGACTGAATGCCTGGAAAGAAAAAAACGAAAACAAGGAATTTGTCTTAATTGGATTCTACCCACCCCTACGAGGCAGGGCACATGTACGTCATATTTCCTCCTCATTTGATTTCTGCTGCTGAACTATAAATAAATATTCCAAATAAGGAGAAGTATGTCCCAAAATTACTTTTTCTTATACTTTAATTATTCCTTTTCGAGATTATTTTATTCTACATATGATTATTCTCATTCTTTTTTTTTTTATCTCTGATTTTGAATTATTATTCTATAGGAGTTTTTTTTTTCTGCATTTTTACTCCAAGAAATATTCCTTAAATGAAATTCATGCTCAAATAGACTTGCGTGATACTACATTTTGACGAGTTCCTATATTATATACAATTTTTAATTTGAATCAAGGCGTATAGGACTTACTGTTGTTATGCCAATATAAATTTTCCTGCTTCGAAAATTTCCCGTCGTTTTTGGATATAAGGGACCATGTAGTTGAAGTCCACCGAAAAGGTTCCAATTACCAACTGTTTCATAATCATCTACAGTGTCGGCTACTTTTTTGTCACCCTGAAGGTAAGCGGTTGTTTTTAACACCAAATTCAAGCAACCACCACAAGTGGTTTCTTTTCTAAAATAATCCTAGAAAGACAATTTTTAATACAGTAAAAAAAGTAAAGATAAAAGACAACTTTTAATACAGTAGAAAAAGTAAAAAATATGGAGAATGCCTTTTATCTACATAAGAAAAAGAGCTGAAAATATCAGATAACAAGTGGATAGAGAAAATAAATGTTAAGCTATTCATTTATTTTTTTAAAGATTCAAAATTTGAAACCAAAATTATGATGATTTATAATTCATTTCCATATGGAGTGGTTGATATACAATCTGTCCTTTTAAGGTCAGCCATGGCCAACCGAGTAAGTGTTTTAAAAAAAAACTCTTAAGCTATTTCAAATAAGACGTAAAAATAATAGACTTAGAGGTCGAATCTCATCTTCGATATTAAAAAAAATCATGAGTCAGAAACTCTATTCCAGTGAAGATCAGCTATATATATGGTATTGCTGCACATTAAATCTATTACGGATCAATCGTACACGATGTGGTATAGAAGTATAAGAGATAGCAGAAGCCTTGGTATAGCATTATTTTCCCTCTCCCTCTTACTACATTTGGTTTAAAAAGTGAAATGAAATCGGGATTGTTTTGTCTTTCCAGCGTCTTTCATGATTGATGTTAGATTCATCTGTACTCACCTCCCGAGTTACGACGCCGTTGTTAAGAGACGTTGTTTTTGATTCGGACACCTTCTGTGTGAAATATAAATGGTGAATGAAGATGAATGAAATGAAAATATTTCAGAATTATAATGTATACCATGGCTTGATGATAGCTCTTAGCTTCGGGATCAAAGGATATTCAAATCCAGTTTCCTTATGTATGCGGACCTGGTGTACCTTAAATCTGTTTGTCATACTTCGCCTAACTTTTTCATATGTCAGCTTAGGTAACATCTTCGTCAACAGATCTGAGGTCATAATTCATAGATCTAACCCTAAGCAGACCTCGCGTATCTTCTAAACAAGAAAGTGATCCAGTAAATCAATCAAACAAATAACCAAAAGATATCTTTTAGCTATGAAAAATGGGAATTTCATGCAGTAATTCAACTAATCAAATTCTGGTGATGCTATGGAAGTTATTTATTTATTATTATTAACTTTGTCAAATCAGCAATTGCCTTAAGAATTCCTTCCCAGCTTCACCTACAAAAAATATAGAAAGATTATTTCCACAGCAATGCATCAATGAGACATTTTTGCAGGTACAAATTCGCCTGATACACTTAGAAAGAATTGTTACCTCTATATCAGCTTTACTAAAAAAAAAAAAAAAAAAAAAAAGGTAAATTTAGTATTTTGTATAAATATTCTTTTTTAGTTTGTCCTCATAAGTAATTTTTGAAATCCAAAGAATTTGATAAGAGTAAATAATCCGCAGAATCAAATAAAAAGCTATATAATGAAACAAATAACCATATACTCACCAGCATGTAGCTGCGCAACTTATTTTTTGTCATCGCTCTGTTTTCTGTAGAATTAATGATATACGTTCCTTTTTCTATTAAATCACGTACACTGCTTGCATAAGTTTTTAATGCTACCTCAGTCTGACAACCACGAGGTCCCTGAAGACAAAAATCAATAAACTTAGTTTATTGAAGTATTTTTAGACAGCCAATTTAAAGTATAAATAAACTTCAAATAAATTTTTAACAGACTTTTTGTTTCAACATAAAAACCGGTACATTTCGAAAGGTAGTACTTTTCCTCTTGAAAATGTTCCTAAATAGGTTACTATTATTGTTTGACTCGAAACTATTTCCTTTTCTCAACTTCTTAGAATTTTTTACCGTACTGAACGCATATAAAAGTAATTTCTCCATCCATAAATACAGATAATTACAAAATTATAATCGGTTTTTGAAATGATTTAAAATTATTTGTTACGCTTCTCTAAACTAATCTCGAGAAGAAGAGCAGCAGTTAAATTTTTATTTTCATTTTTTTTTTCTACATGAGCCACAAAATGCAGCGCAAACGCGATCTCTTAGTTAGCTGTAAAAGAAAAAAAAAGCTTTATTTTACCAACAGATCATGTACTGATCAATATGGTGCTAATAACATGGCCCTTTTCAAGTAGCTCTGGCAGTCTGCAGATCTTAAAAATCGAAATTTCTTCCTTTAGGATTACAATAAAGCACTATGTATGCTTCACCACTGACAGGCGCACTGAATAAGCTTCGTGTCACTGAAGCTACGCTGAATACAGACATGCTCCAGCATCATAGAGGAAAATTGCACTACTTCAGATATATGTGTTGCGTAACCAAAGGAAAATAGAATCGTGTAGGTATTTGAAATTTAAAAAAAAATGAAATATTTCTCTTTTTATGAGGGTTTTTTTTCCCTGATTGTAATACTTCTTGAAATACAGCGAGTTGAAATCCGATAATTATTTTGTAATTATCCGGGACTCATATTTGATATACATCATACAATAAGTGAAACAGTATAAAAATATGAAGAAAAAAAAAGTTTTTAAGTTTCGCTATTTTAACTGACTGTTTTCTTCTGCAGTTCGTTCATTAGTATGTCTTGTATTTTATTGAATTAAATGCATTATATTTCATTTAATGCTTTCCAATGCATTTTTGAGATTCTCAGAGGTCTGAATTTTGAAATCAGGATCATGCTTTAATTTTGCTCAAAAGCGAAACATTTTCGACATAATTGAACTAGGTTATAATTGAACCAACTGAAAAAAGTCCTTTTGAATTTTTTAAATAAACCAATAAATATTCGAGGAGGCTTTTTTTTCGTTTTTTTATTTTTGAGCTTAAATATTTAATTAAAACTTCTTAATTGATAGAATTAGATGTTTAATTTTTTTAAAAATTATGATAATACTTCCTTACTTCAAATTTAAAAATGTAACAAGTAAATAATTTTATTAATTGTAAAGTATTCAAAATTATTTTTAAAAAAGGCAAGACATGTAAGTGATGGAAATAAGAATTTTAGCACCGTGTAGAGAATTTCTTTTCCACAAAATAGTAATGTGTGCTAAAAAAGATAAAATAAAAGCTAGAAAAATATTCTTATAATATACAAGTCTACTAAAATAAGAAAAACATTTTTTCTTATTTTAGTATGAAAATCTTTATAAAAAAATGTTATTCTTTTTGACTTTCAACGCTGAAACTATAGGACAGTTTATTAAAGATATAACCCCATTTTATAAAAGAAGTTGAATATTGCATCTGCCTGGAAATTTGGATTTCTGCTACAATATCATCCTCGACATCTTTTTCACTATTCAAAATTTCCAAGTTCATCTTTAACTATGTCTCATACAGTTTTTTAACAAAATATTAACGTATTGCAAGTGTTAACGGACAACTGGACAAGGTAATTTTCAACAGGACGCTTCAGGATAAATTTTTATTTCATCTTAATTTAGAGAATGCCATTAAAATTAAAGAACATACATATTTTAAATTATACTTGTATTTATCCTCAGCTAATGATTCTCTTTTGTTTATTTTACTTATCTAATTTTATCTACTCCTGAGCTCTAGAAATATTATTTTGACAGAAGTTGTCTTTCTCATTTTTTTTTTTTTTTTTTGAAAAACATCAAGAGTAAAAGAAAAAAAAAATCAGAAATCCTGACATGTAAAATAACGTTCAAAAAGATTTTCAGAGAATCGCTTTTCATATACCATCTGTTTAGCTCTCAACATTTAGTTTATTTATGAAAATTTTCGGTTGTTATGTTTGTCTAATCTCGGATGAAAGACTGATTATGTCGATTTGATTTCCTGTTGCTTAGAAAACATCTGCCACGTACCTCATTTATTCTGGATGACAGTTCTTTGCAATCATGCTGGTCTCGATCCATTTTCATCGAATATTGAACATGTTGCTGCTTCTCTCAATAGTTAATAAATCTTTTCAATTGAGTGTCATTTTTAAAATTGTAAACTTTATTATATTTACAAGTAATATATATGTATTATAACCGTTGAAATTGGATAATTGGAAAGTTTTTCTTTCTAATTCGACGGCAATTCGAATTTTTCTGGTCTTTTGAATTATATAATATTTTAAATTATATAATTCATATTAATTTTCATTAATCCAAGTAAAAAGTAAAAACTGCGAAATTTGTTTTAATTTTAAAGTTGGTTTTTATTAATTTAATCCATCTTCATGTTCTGTATGATATGAATAATTTGGAGGGCTCTTACAAATGTACTACTATACTATGTATTAGATAAAAAAAAACTTTTGACTGAAAGCTCTTTGAACATTCTACATGTGAATTGTACTGCTTGTTTTGAAGTGTTCTTGCACAACTGTTTGCTGCTGCATATTATCTGTTTATTAAAATTACTTACCTGGTTATTAAAATAATTATATTTTAAATTATTGTTTTAACCATAATTATTGTTTCAATAATTATGATCCATTTAATATTATTTTTTAAAACAGTTGAATATTAAAAGCAAACCTTTACTGTCCTCTTAAATTTCAAAAAGAGTTGTTTTTCTTGCTGCACTCATTTTTATACCAAGTTTTTCCTTAATTCGAATTTTCGGATAATTTAATTATTATTGCTATCACATCAATTTAAATTAGCCAAGTTTGGCTTCACTTCTCGTCAATATTATGTAACTTTTAAGAGTTCAAATAAGAGAAGATAATTGACATTGGTGAATTTATTATTTCTTTTTGTTTTCATAAGATTACAGGAAAATATTTTCTTGTTAATTTTCAATGGAAATGAATCATAACTGGCTATTTTTCCTTTCTCTCTGTTGGAATGGGAATTTAAGTAGCCATGGCTACACGTTTCAATCCCAGCGTTAAAATTGCATTTCATACTTCACAGTTTTTTAAATAATAATAAATTAAAAAGGAAACTCAAATAGCCACAACTTAAATATTCGTTAATTCATTGAAACTACTCAGTAAGAATTTTAACATACTTACTAAACATTCTTCCTCTGGGTTAGGACTGTCTGGATACACTAGAGCTACATTAGCCTCTGGCGGTAGGCTGTTGGCTGCAATTGTCACATCCGAGTCAACAAGATGTTCAGTAGCTACATACAGCCACTGACGATCACCGTCCAGCATCCGCAGTTTTTTCGCCTAAAATACATTAATTTCAGATTACTAGTAACATAAGTTTTTAAGCGATTTCTCTGACTTGGAGAGTTTATAATAGTATTCAATTTCTGTTTTATTTTATATGATAAAAGAAAGATCTTGCTTCAAACAGTTTTACAAGAGTCTTTTTCTTTTAATCTCCGATGGGCCTTAAAAAATGAGAAATGTAGAGAACAAAATGAATTTATTGCTAAAAGTTATAGACAATCATGTTTACTTTTCATCATGATCGCTGAGAAGAATCAGGCATTTGTTATATTGGTGGATCAAATTTTCTTTGCCCTCTTCGAAAAAAGTTGCCGCCAGTGATGGGAGATGTGACTTAACGCTTCTTTGCAGCTCCCCATTTCTCTAGAAGTACTTTAAAATTTCTTTTAAAGAAACAATATGGAGTAGCAATGTCTAAACATTTACTATCCAAAACAATGATTTTGGCATACTAGCCGTTCAGCTCGATGCCTGGGATTCCAGCATTCACCCTTTATTTCGAATGGCTCGTTCATCTCGTTCAACAACATCTTCTGTAGCAACAGTTCTTGTGCCCTTTCAAGGAAAATGTGGCTTAAAGCCGAGTGATTTTCCTCATTTCCTTAAATTGAAGATTTTACTTGGTGTCAAAATAATAATTATATAGTAATGGGGCCAAAATAATAATTATATAGTACTTTAATTATACCTATTTCACGTCATTGGCGGCAACTTTTTTCAATTAGTGTATAAGAAATCCAATCCACCAACATGACAAATGCTTGAATCTTCACGGAGATTATGTTGAAAACTTAAAATACTTGAATGTAAATTTTAGTAATAAATTCAGTTTATTTTCTATACTTGTCTTCTTTTTTTTTTATTCTGACGGAGCTTGAAAAAAAACTACTTTAGTAAAAATGATATTTTGCTTTAAAAATTTATGAATAAATCGAATACAAATAATTTTTCGGAAGAAAGGCACATATATGATTTTTAGGTAATCAAACTCTTAGTTTAAGAAGATATTGCACGCGTCCTTAAAGGATGAATACATCTCAATCAAGCTCAAATCTTTTCTCGTTTATTTAAATTCAAAGACATAAAATTTTCTGAAAGGTAAGATTTCAAACTGTATTAAAAGAGGGAAAAATTGATTATGTTAATAAAAGACAATAGTTAGAAAATTATTTTCGGACAAAATATACTGTATAAGCATACATTTCTGTCATTTTCTGTTTATCAAAAATATTTTTTTCGTGACCAAAGTTGTGTTGCAAAATTATCATTAAATGATATACTTTTCTCATCTCTCCTAGTATCTTAAAACTCAAAAATTATATGAATGTTTAACTGAAGGAAGAAATTTTAAGTTTATGCATTTACTTTTTTTATATCTTAAAAATTATGTGACGCAAAAAGACTTAAAAGTTAACACCGAAATAGAAAGTAGTTGTTGTATTATAAAATAGCAAATCATCAATGAATAAAAGAGCATAGAGAAAACAAGCATTTAATATTATAAAGTTACTAGCATCTTGTTCCATTTTGAATCTCCACAGACAGTTTGTATTTCCTATTTTTTAAATTATCAGTTTTTAGTAACAATATTCATCCATAAAATATTTTCGTTGTGAAAGGAAATGTTTAAGAGGCTGCTTTTTTAACAAGTTGTTTTGTTAGCGAATTGTTTGACTTTTTTGAAAGCTCAGAGCGAATACCTTAAATGTAAAGTTTTAGATAATTTTATATTACCAAATAAGAAACCCAAATGTAACCTAGACATTTTACTAAATTATTGTGCTGTTTAAATTTTTTCTTTTAATATCTTTAAATGCGCTGAGACATATAACGTTAATTAAAATCCACAATTATTTAATGATATATTATCTGTAAGTGGCATTAGAGTACAGATATTACTAAAATTTCTATAACGTTAAGATACAAAGAATCCAAAATGATTTGGTGATAGAATATCTGTTAGTGGCATTAAAAGCCCGATATTGCCAAAGTTTCTTCGGGTATGGTAAGCTGATGCTTCTAAAGGTCAAACATCATCCCACTAGTGTAGTGCGGAAGTACGAGGACGGAAATAACAAATATCGGTATCATCCTATATCGGAATAAAGATGAGAATAGTGAAGGTAACTAAATTTATAATATCTGTTAGTGGCATTAAAAGCCCGATAGTGCCAAAGTTTCTTCGGGTATGGTAGGCTGATGCTTATAAAGGTCAAACATCATCCCACTAGTGTAGTGCGGAAGTACGAGGACGGAAACAACAAATATCGGTATCATCCTATATCGGAATAAAGATGAGAATAGTGAAGGTAACTAAATTTAAGATATGAAATTTGACTTATCATGCATTTAATGTAACTTATTTTTAGATAATATCCTTTATAGTAATAATTTTTCATGTGCATTGAAGAATACAATGGAATTCTTGCTTTGAATAAACAATTATTGAACGTTTTAATTGGTAGCAAAAAAATATTTGTTATGGTGAATTTTGCTGCAATTCAAATAAATTGCACACATAGAAAAAATACACTCTTTTATTAATATAAAACTATATATTTAATATTTATTTATTTTTTTAAATTTATAACAATAAAATGTTTAGAGGCAGTTTTTAAACAAAAATAAACAAAGGTATTGAAACAAAAATACCAATATTGTTAAACCATCAAGAACTTTAAGTAAGGTTAATGAAAAAGAAATTATACTGGTTGCAGAGGCATGATATGTATTTACAGCTTTACTAAAATATGTTAAATTAAAAGTAAATATTTTAAATAAACATAACACTTATCTTAAAATTGGTGTTGATTTACGATCAGTTGGCAGTTTAACTAGAAGTTATTGATGAGACTGTTCAAATATCAATAGCTTTTTCGAATTCCAAACAACAAAACGAAATTAATCGTATTTATGCAAATGATATCCCCCTCCCCAAAGCAACGTCTAAAAAATAAGCTCCGATAATGTAAGTAGAAATTCCCATTACATCTGGTATTTCTAATATCACTATGAAAATCACCGATTGCAACATGTCGCTTCTGCAAAACTATAGGAACGGGTGCACTAAGCGAATTAAATGCAAAAAAAGTATTGTTGTATGGACTTTAGTTGAACCAATTTCCTTCATATACATGTTTCTGTTCCCTCCTACCAATCGCATAATTTTCTAATGTTCTATTTAAAGTAATATGCATTTTGTGGCTTATATTCTGATCAATAACAGTCCAATTATACTAGCGTGATCATACATATTGATTTTGGCCTTTGATCATAGGAATCGACTAAATATGACATGAGTCAAAAGTAGATTGTTTGAGGGACCATCCAAGTATTATATAAATTATTCAAACGTTTTTCATTCTTTTCTGAAATGTTTGTTGTTTTTGATTTTATTTATTTTTTACTGGATATGTTTTTACTATAATGTTTTATTATGAGCAGTGAGAATTTAAATTCTCAGAGTTAAGAAAAACTACACGGACTATCATTATCCTTCGAAAAGTAGCTCTGGTTATGATCCAAAAATGCTCAAAAATATTTCATGCATTTGAGCCAAATTAAGTTTCAAATACTAATGATCAATACGTAACTAAACTCTGAATTTAAAATAAAGTTTTTTTATCTTCCTTTTTTTGTCCTAATATGCATAGAAACATTTATAATGTCATTCGCCAAATATGTTTTCACTCATAGCTTTCTTTGTCTGTAGATCATTTGGAATTTCAACACATCTATCTTAAACGGATGATCTATTTTCAAACTCTCATCATATATTGGGTGATTTTTTGCAAATCGAGAGAAAAATTGCTTCTGCGCAAAATAGTTACAGCTTTTAAACTAATACGATAATTCGTAAAAAACGATTTTTGTCTTTTCCAAAGTTTTAATAACATTATGCACAGAACGAGTTTAGCCGTTTCCCGCTTAAGATAAGTTAATATTGAATATACTGCTAATAATATAAGCCCATCTATAATAAGCAAATATTAACCAATTTTGTTTTACAATATCCACAACTACAGATGCTATATTTTTGTATTGTTAAATAAAAATAAGGAATATTAGAAAATAATCTATCTACATAAATTTACTCTCATGCAAAAACGGATTTCAAGGAACTTTCACAGCAAAACAAAAACAAAAAACAGGGGGAAAATCGTCGATGTAAATAACTTGAAAATCTCTCCCAAAGTGTAAGAAAAATTAATATTAACCACAAACATCTATGGAGTTTTTTTGTCATCTACAAATTTCACCAAAGTATCTAAGAAATATTTTACTAATAGAAATAAGGGTATAAGTTTCAAAAAATGATAATAAGAAAAAAATAAATATTCAATATTCCCGATTCCTTTTAGTAGAAAATGTGACCCAAAATGTATCAATTGAAAAGTTCTGCACAAAGTATCACTTATGAATGAAAAAAAAAATTGAAGTACAGAAAGTCGAATAAATTAATTCACGATACAAATTTGGCTCTGGACGGAGAGGGGCAAATAGGTGAGAATTTCAATGAATTCAATATCAAACAAACCTACTGCATAATTTTCAAGGTTTACGAAATCATACTTTCAAAATAGTCGAATAACATGCAAGTTCAGCTAATCAGTGGAATATTCAGTCAAATATATTGAAATTCAAATTTTTTTATGTTTTCTTCTCAATACAAAACCCTTCTATTAAAAATTTGTATTTCAATTATTTGGAATGTTTTAAAACAGATAAAGTCCTAACACACTACTAATGGTGTTTGAATATTTTGTTTCTCTTTTTCTTTTTAATCACTTGGAAAACTTATTTTTGATCTATTTCTGCAATGTCAAGCAGATCTACAATGTAAACTAAATTTCTTGATTTTTGAAGAATTTTTTTTTTGGGGGGGGGCGGCAATTTCATGCTAACAAAATAATCGAATGGCGTTCTAGTGAAGATAGAAAATCAATCAGTGGTTTATTCAGTTATGATTGAGATTCAAATTTTATATCTTTATATCTGAATATAAATCCTTGCTGACAAAAATTCGTCACTGTTATTTGAAAGGTTTGAGTCGGTAAAATCCGAAACTTTGAAAAATTTTGAATGTTATTTGAAGTTTTTTAATACCATTCATAAGAAATTCAGAAGAGAAAAATTGTGTCCTTTCATCAAAATGAAAATCGTTGAAGAGTTTTTTCAAACAATTTTCCGTACAATTCATATTATTATGCTGTACATTTACGATTTTTCTTCCATTGAGTAATAACCGCATTTACAATACAGAACATCCAGCAATATTCCATACATTATCCATGTCATTTTCATAACATTAGTCCGCAGACCATTCATAAAACTTCAGCCCAATTGTTAAGGGGTAAAAAAGCAAATTACAGTGAGAATACCTTGTTATAGGGATATTGATTAGACGCTCAAATGCACTGCATAAAAATGTATTAAAAGCCTGCTAAAAATATTGTAAAATAAAGAAAAATGGTAATATACTAACGAGGCAAAACGGCGGAGGAAACTAGAAAAGCTTTTTCTGTTGTTCCTGTAGTACATGCTGTTATACAATTTCCTTATTCATTCCATGCATGTATATATTAACATAAGATGAATGTGAATACAGTAAGTATAGATATTGGGAAAATGTAAAGTAAGATACCCCCCTCCCTTTTTTTTTTTTTTAGTTACAGAGCTGTTGTATTTTTTATGGAGTAAATCGGTGCCAGCTTTCGGGGAGGGGTTGACCAAACTCCAGAATTCGATAAGAGGGACTCATCGATCAAAATTCGTTGAGTCCGGGTAACTAGAGCATAGATAAGTCAATAAGGGGATGGGAAGCTGAATGCTACTTGGCGGGAAAGTAATGTAAAAAAAAAGTTCAGATAAAAACGCATATATAATTTATGTTTTTATGATCTTCTATTTCATGAGATCATACATTTATAGAAACCATTTGCAATAATGGATCCAGCTCCATAAAACTACTTCTAATTTTATTTTTCAGTTTTTATGAGCAAAAAAAAATTTGTATTCTGAGGAAATTTACCGGAATAATGATGGGAATTTGGGAATAATAAATGTAAATATTGGAAAAGTTTTCACTTTATTTAAACCCATTAAGATATGAAAAAATTGTTTGTAATGATAATATCAAGAAGTAAAGGAGCACAATTTTTTGAAAAGTGGACGAAGAGTAGAATTGCAGAATCTCTTTCCATGTTTCCAAATTATTTTGGTTATTGCTAAGTAGAAATTCTTGTCTGATATATCTGATATGTTTGGAAGAGGGATAATTGCAGTGGAGGCCCATTAGAATTACATTTTGAAAATATAGCTTTCAGTGTATCTTGAATATGGATAAAAGTGAGTCAGATATTAAACAGGATATGGCGGCCTATGCTCTGTACAGATTAATCAGAAAAATCCTATTGTCATTATTTTCGAAAAACATAATTTACTGTTCAAATTCATTTGATAAAAAATATATTAAAACAAAAATAAGCATCTATATCAGGACTGAATTTAGAATTACTGATAAGCACGATTATATCAGTTCAAATCGTAAAAACTGCATATAAATAATAAAGTCAAACTGGAAAGACGGATAGCAAAAATTAAAATTTTTAATTATAATGAATGTAATAAATTTTCACTGAAAACAATAGAAGGTGGAATTGACCTTCTATTCATTTTGTTTGTATCTTAATTTTCCCAGCGTTTATCTTTTTGTACTGGTGATGAGAAATTTACTTCGGATACTAAGCTGCTAACATGAAAAAGATATTATTTATTACATGCTTAAACAATGAACTTTTTCTTCAAATTTACTTATTCAACTTGATCATCTAAACTTGTTTCGAAAGAAATCGCTCATTTTAATCATATGATGTGAAAAATACTGTAGAATTCACGAGGACTTTAAAATTTGGAATATAAACGGATGAAAAACATTTTATTGTTAACACCAAATTTGAAAGTTTTGGAGAATATAAAATACTACCCCATCATACTTTCATAGTTATAAACATAACTTCAAGCACATATTTGTCGAATAATAGAAACAATATTTATAATCTAGCAATGAAATTATTATTAAAATGCGTTACAAAAAATTATTTCATATGAATAATAATATAACTTGTTTCAAACCGAAAAATTCTGGAAGAAAATAACATTATAAAATGTAAAAAAAGTGAAAATAGTATCCAACAATTATACTAAAAATTGAATAGATTTGATAGTAACTGATCACAAAATAATGAATGAAATATCGTCCAAATCGAAAGCTTTGAAAAAGTCTCATTTTCGACGTAAATTTGATCCATTAAATTCTGAAAGGAAACAAATGTGAAAGGCTGAAAAATGTGTAAAAAATGCATTCAAAACAATAACTTTCCCTGATATCTTAAATTCAACATGTATTTTAATCGCCTAAAATATTGAAGAGCAGAAAGCAATTCATATAGACATGACTATCAATTCTCCCATTCCCTCATCATTCCTTGTGCATCAATGTCGGAAAAAAAATAAGAATTTTCCAGCGATTGCTACATATCTTGGAAGCAACTACTTTGATTTAACATCAAACTGCCTTTGGTCACGAAAACTTTTTCGGAGATTTCAGCAAATCCTAGGATGGTGGGAACAAAAATGTCAAGGAAAACCATATCTGGAAGGCAAGAGAAAGTGTCCTTGCGCAAAAAGCCCTTTTGTGGCCCCTCACATCTCAATAAAACCTTGTTTCAACTAGTGCAAGTTCATTGCTCTAGCAAGACAGAGCAATGGCCAGGTATTTTTTTAAACAAGAACCAGAATTCAATTTCGAGATTTTTGGTGCCGTTAGTCTTCTTTCACGTTCGATTATAAATTTGCTGATAGAAGGCCACATAGCAACAACAGGCCCTTGTTGAATCTTTCTTTGTTTGTTACATTAGGGTGAAACAGAAAGCTACTGTAATAATAGAATGTTATAAATGGTAGGCAATGTAATCACGTATTGTAAGGTGTTTTTTGTGAACGCTGTGAAAATGCAGCAAAAACATTTGAACTTTACACAAGAGAGGAGAAAGTTGGTTCTTTATTAAGTGTGAACTTAATAATACGAGCATAAAAAGTTCTTAGAACTTAGCATTTGGCTCTGCCCAATTTTTCAACATATTCCCAATTTTTCTTGGCTATTTAAGGGGGATAGCTTGACTTTTTAAGGAATATAATTGAAATAAATTGTGCATGAGTAATTATTGAAATAACTGCGTATGGGTATAAAGTGTATAATAGTTTCCATTATAAAATAATGCCGGCGTCCTTGCTTAGGGGTAGCGCATCTTCCCCGTGATCTAGGCGTCCCGGGTTCGAATACCTGTTCCGGCATGGTTGTTTTTCATCTGCGTTCTATCTGTGAGGTGTGTGAATGTGCCCCCCTGTAAAAAGGGGTTGTGCGAGCGAATGTGTGAATTTCATCATCATATGAGCTAGAAATCAGACTTCTGCCCTAGGGTGCTCAGGGGTCTTTACCCTCAGAAACTACTGCACCCCCTTTCCGTAGTAACGTGGACACGACATAGTCATCATTATAAAACAATATTGCAAAGTGAATTGCACAAAACAAATGCCGCCTAAAATTTGTTTTAACACAGAATATATAATTAGATAGACCATTTAACTTTTTAAAGTGAATTCGAAAAAAGAAACAAAAATTAATCTGTCTACATTTAAATTTAATATGGTAGTAAATCCAAAGTATTTTTGCTTCATCCTAAGGTGTTCCTTTAATATTTTGAAAAAAAACTTAACTAGTGTACACCAATATTTTTCTATCACAATTATGGTTCAAGGTCAAAAAAAATACACCGCTTTGTTAAAGCATGCTTGATAAAAGATTTATTTGGTTTTAAACAACCATTCTACCTATGATATTTATAATTGTTAAAAAGTAGCTGATGAATTAAAATCCCAAACTATCTCACCTGGTCGATTACTTTTCGAAAAGCTTTTCCAGTAGAAAGAATCAAGAAATGTTTCGGAAAATCTAAAATAGAATATGGAAGCAATGATTCGTGGATGGTGAATGTCATATCTTCACAGTTGCCAACTTGGCAAACATTATAAATTGTTATGGTAGTTGAGCGTTTTCGAACATCCATTGTTTGAAGCATGACGACAATTGTCTCCAAGGAATTCAGATCTGAAAGAATATGAGATTTAAAAAAATTAAATTTTGATTTTAAAAAGTTAGTTTACTTAAGTTTTTAAGCCAAATCTGTTCTCAGGTTTTGCAGTATATACGTATAAATAATATTCAGAATTATAGCTTATTTAAAACTAGAAATCCGTTACAGTAAGTGAACAAATTATTTATAAATAAATCATCATTCTTATTTCAATTCAAACATATTGCAAATTATAAAGTTCATCAAAAATACATTTTATTTCTCAAAAAACAGAAAAGGTTGCTTAATTCTTCTTTTCACTTTATTTCTTTCGGCAGCACTTTTTTTTCACCGTGACTAGACAAAAGCCTTTCCAAAATGGGAGAAATATAGTTTTAACTCCTTTGTATTTCGATTAATATGATAAATAATGATAAAATAAGTATAATTAATAAAATATTTCTATAATTTTAAAATTTTCTTGATTGATAGATTGATATTTTTGATATATTTCAATTGAAACTGCAAATTATAAATTTGAAAGTTTGTATTTTGCAATATATTTATTTTTATAATCTTAAAAATATTTCTTCAACTAATTTGGATTTTAAATTAATGATTTGCATTTTCCGTGACAATTATTTTAATTCTTCATTTTAAAGATTAGTGCTAAAATTCAAATTTCAAAAGTCAAAGTTTCTATTGTAATAATATTCTAATTTAGAATCATATTTCTGAATATTAAAAAAGCATATTCTTGTCACATCCACTGTATATTTTCGTCTATTTAATAATAAATTTTAATTTTAAAAAGAATTTTTCCTTAAAGAATCTAGCTGTAAAATTTCCAATCTTTTCTTTTTACCTACAAAGCTGTGAATCATCAAAATCTAAGAAATGAAATAATAATTCTTTAAATGATAAAATACTTGGGTATAAAGTTAATATAAAAAGTTTTTAAAACGCTATGTACTAAAGAGTAGCATTTTTTTTAATTTTAATTATTTTTGTTGTCTAGACCCTAATTTATAATTCACTATTATAAATATTATGGAATTTTAAATTTTTTTTTTCAAATTTCCTATCAGATGGTGTCCCTTGTTAAGGCTCAAATTTAAATTTAATCAATTGTTTAACTGATAACTATGTTCGGGAGATATTAAAATAGAGAATCGTCAACGAGAACACACACTTGTACAAAATATCTAAACTCTAGCCCATTAGAATGAGAATGAAAAAATGATTCTCAAATTCCCTTTTTATAAATATAAAACAAACAATGTTAAATAAAAGTATACAAAAGGATTTCAAACAAAAAAGAATCTTGGAAGATAATATTTCCTAATACTTATTTAATTATTAAAGAATTATTAAATATTCTTATAAACTTTTAATTTCGTATTAATATATAATTGATCAATTAGTTGAAAACTTTATACAAAGGATTATACTTTTACGCAGTTGAAAGGCAAGAAACAATTGCACTGTAAAAATTAAATGAGTAAATCAAACATTATTTATTTGTTCGTATGAATGATTCACTCGTGCGCGAGCGATAATCGTTGTAATTTTCTTTCTTTTCAGATATTCTGTAATTGAATTAAATTGATTTTGAAACAATACTATTCTGTCAATTGTTTTAAACTTTTGACTTCATGCATGTGCGACAATTAAAATTCTTACTTGTACCTTTTAAAATGATAGAAATATGATTGTTTTAGGTTAACTATGGCTAACTAAACTATGTTATTAGTTTTTCATATGTTTCTCAACAATATCTGTATGCATCCTTTAGTAAATATTTTTATAACATTCTGATAAGCATATAAGGGAAAATCTATGTCCTGCTTAAGCATCCGGATAGCGGAATAATAGCTGTCGCGATTGCATGGAGATGAGTACTAAAGGTGAGAAAATAAGGGCCATTACCGGTCACGATTCAAATCTTATTGTATGAGGTGTGTCATATTATACAAGTGGAGGTAGCTCGATCCCACATCATTACTACACTGCGGAATAAGTTAGTAGGCCTTCGCCTTCCATAGAAAATAGAGGGCCTGCTAACTTATCTGGCAACTTTTCTTCCGTGTACCGAAGTTTCCCCCTCTCCGTTGGGGTCTAAAATTTCGATAAGTATTTATGTTTAGTTCTCAAAGTGTTTCTTGGAGAATGCTTTAATATATATAGTATGCATAGAAATTTTACTAATATCAAATATATTTTGAATAAATAAAATGTTCGTGCTATTTGCACATTTATCCTACAGTTATTTCATAAAAATAAAAGATTAAGTACCATTTTTGAGTTGCATGTTCGTAGACTGCGGAGGGAATTCTTTGTGAATATCTATTTTAATTTATTTTAAGTTTTTAAATATCCTATGATCTATATTCAGAAGATAAAGAATTGTTTTCGAAAACGCTTGAAATATGTAAAAACTATATTAAAAATATTTAAATTTCCTATTTATATGCGAATGTTAAAAATATTAACCTACTTTCAGAATGCGGTGAATGTAATTTATAGATTTGATAAAAGAGAAATGAGAGAAATCATCACTCAAAAAGAAACAAATAAAATTAACTTCATTCCTATTTTGAAAGATGATTTATATATAATACAACGACTTTCGCATTTTAAGTGAAGATATAAAAGAAAGTAAAATTATTAAATGATGTCAAAATAAAATATTTGCTCATTGTTGGACTAAAACTTTTCAGTTTTTTTTAAAACCTATTATCAAATAGAACAGAAGTTTTTTTTTTTTTTTCGCAGCTGCAAGTAGATAGACTAAATAAGAAAAAAAGAATGAAGAAAGTGAATTATCCTCAAGGATAGAATTTAGTTAAACGTGTTTTTTTAGTTTTAAAAAAAATGCTGACCAACATCTGTATGAATGTTTGCTCCACTTTTGAAATATTATGCACACACAAAAAAGTTTGATCTCATGAGAAAATATTTGACCTCTAGTCTCACTGTATAAAAACAAAACCACCTAGAAACTATAGATTTTTTTTACAAGTGGATTTACTAATGTCTTTAATATATAAATATCAGACGGTTTTTATTATTTATACTGAAATCATCTTTTGGAAATTAATTTTTTAAGAATATGATAGTCAAAAGGTAATGATGAAATCGGTATCTTGTAAAGATATCGAAACTCTTTGTAGATAGATTTCGATTGTTACCCACATTAGTGCAGGAAATAAAATAATAAAGTAAATTGTTACCCACATTATTGGCGGAAACAAAATAATAAAGTAACTCTTTATATCTGCTAATTTAATACTTCTAGGCACTCTGTATACAACAGTAAAATGAGGACTTGAAATAAAATGAAAAGTATTTGTTTTTATATATTTAATTCTGTATGTCTCGTATTTAGATTGAAAGTTTTCTTTATTTTCTGACTATATGTCAAATCAATATAAATTTCGCATTCATTTTTGTTTGGAAGAATTTAGTTCTATTTTTTTTCCCACAACTATGAAATTCATGAATGCACCCCATTTCGGGATCGGGACCTCTAATGCACTGAAAACCTGAAATAAAGAAAACGAAAGCAATCTTCTTGGCATAGGGGTAGCGCGTCTTCACTGTGAGTTGGGCGTCTTGGGTTCGAATTGCGGTTCCGGCATGGTTGTTCTATCTGTGAGGTTTGTGAATGTGCCCTCATGTAAAAAGGGATTGTGCAAGCGAATGAGTGATGTGTGAATAGCAAAGTCGTACTCTTGGCCCTAGTTGGCGCTACTGAAAAAACGAGAGACGCTCCCCCACCGGTTTAAATCGCTGTCTTCGTAATAGCGAGCCATAAGAAACAACAACAAAACGAAAAGCAAGCATTTAAATTATTAATCGATACAGTTGTTTTTATGTTTGGTCAACAATATACAGAAGAAATCAATTAATTGTGCTTTGTATGTTTTTCCCAGTAAAGGAAGATTTTCAAAAACAAAAGTATTTTTTGTGACTTAAACTTTTTTACTGGCTTTTGAGTAATACTGATTTCAACTATTACATAGGTTTTTGTCGTTTAATGATTTTCCTATGCGTAAACGATATTAAAAATTTGATCTATTTTTAGCCAGTTTCAAATTATAATTTTTTTATTTGATAACTTTTGTAGGCTTTTTTATTTTTCAAAATTTCATAAAAATAAATTTTGTCAATTAAAAATAGTCATCTGATCAAAAGCTTTCTAACTTTTCATTTATTTTAAGCAATGATAAGGCTAACTACGGGAGATTTCTTTAAAAACCGATTACTGTACCAATTTCGCATACAACTGCCCTCAACTGATATTCTTATTTAATTACAAGAATTTTCGTTACAAAATATTTGTATAATACATTTGTACTTATAATATGATAAATAATAATATAATAGGGAATTATTTCTTTATTTCTCATTAAAAAATCTACATTTCATCTTATGGCCAGCAAAACTAGAGGTACTCTGACGAGCAGTTGTGGGGGACCAGCAATGTATGTAAGTTTCAGGCATCAGAATCAGAGGTAGCCACATTAAAATACTTTTATTTATTTCATATTTCAGAGCCAAATATGGTGAGACAGAGAATTGCAAATCAGGCTCCTGGTCTCATTTATTCTTGCTGCACACCTGACGGAAATACATCTTTTAGCGATCTGAGCAATTAAAATTCTTGTAAATATTCTTGTTTCACGACTCACAGAAATCTATCTTTTACCGATCTGAACAATTGAAATTCTTGTAAATATTGTATATATTATAACATTTATGCAAAATGAAAGTCCAAAAATTAATCCTAAATAGCTTGAACAAATCATCTTTCATACTTACCTACAGTATTATCATGTAAAATGACAATATCGTCCCATTTATCTAAAAGTCTGTTATCACTTCTAATATCTACTATAAAAGGGACAATATCGTGCATATCTTTGAGATAAGGGATCCCGAATCCTACATTCGGTGTTGGTCTAGGACAGCCTCTTTCTAAAATAATCATGGACATCGTAGTTGAAAAGTTGGTCTTCATTACTTCTAGATCATCTAAGTATGTAGAACACTTGACAACACTCACAATGCCTGATATCTCCTCAACTATAAAAAGAAATTGTAAAAAGGCATACTTATTAATAAACAGAAACATTTTAAGTATGGGGTGTTCATAAATTTCGTATTTAATTTAAAATAGGATTAATTTTATGAGCATTTAGGATTTATAAAAAGGATTGATGTCTTAATGTATCTATTTTTTTTTTAATTTCAAGAAGTTTGGTTTTTAGATTTTCAACTTAGAAATTACTTATTTTTCACAATCACAATTGATCCAAGATTTTATAAGAAAAGAAAGAAAATTATCTTCTTTGGTTGGCCAAGCTAATCTCTATCGCTGCTCTCTAAAGAAGATTTAGAATCCTGAATTGAAAAGGCGCATTATACAGAATTTCCAAATCCAAGTGGATAGAAAAATAAAAGAATCCAACCAAAGAATGAAATCTATTTTTTTTTCTAATGGAATAATGGATTAGTAAAGATCCTAAAATATTTTTTAAATTTAAAGCAAGCTTTAAAGAAAAAAAAATACTTAGATATACATCATAATTCTTAAGACTTATACATTTTTCTTACAATACATACTAACAAAGATGCTGCTATTTTAAATTATGCACAAACTTTATGTGTATGAACACTCTGCATAATAATTTATATAAAAAATAGAAAAGATATGTTTTTCGAACTCTTATTTATGAACTCTAATATTTTTTATGATAGTGCCGTCGTATCCTTTAGGATTATCATAAATTTGGATTCATTTTTAAGAACTTTACCTTCTCTTTAAAAGGAGTTGCTTTTCTGAAATATCTATCAACATGTAAATGATATTTTAACTTGATTTTTAACTTTAAAACCAACAAATGGAGTTCAAATACAATGCAAAATGTATTATATCCTTTTTATAATATTAACAAAGAAATGTGATAGTGTGATAATAACACATGCGGTCGCTTTTTACAAATATTTAACTAACCTCGTCATGAAGCTAGGCACGGATTTTAGCAGCAGCCTTCAAAGGTTAAGTTGCTGTCGGCTTTTTTTTAAAAATATATATTTAATCTCAAAGCTAATATAAAGCAAAGGAAAAATGTTTGTTAAAATGGATCACTGTAATTATGCAAATTTATTTACTTACTATATATAACTGGTAATAAATAAGTTTATTAATAAGTGACTATTACGACGCTTTCTGATATCAGATAAATTTGTTGTACGTAAGTTAAGCATTTTTAAATATTTATCTGGGCCACTCCCACTTACGGAATTCTTTGTAGCTCGTAAAAACTTCGAAAAATGCGAGTCCATTTGGTTTCATTTAAAAGTTAGAAAAAATTGTGTGAAAAAGTATAATCGATCATCAAAGAATTTTCAAGATATACAACCTTTAATTCAATAGGAGGAGTTACAGTGCTGATATTCCTGTTTAATTAGTTTCCAAAAATAAAATTTACATATAATTTATATATATATATTTCTTAATTTTATCTCTTTTCGACTTTCCACTTGCAGTTTTATTTTGCATTCGATTTGTATTTTGATTACCTTCAGTTTGTTTTAAACTATGTTTCATTCATTAGAACGCGAAACTGACAAGTGTTTTAGAATTCTATCTGCAGTTTGCTGTGTTATTCTATAACCGGCACAATTCGGCTACCTTAGGTTTTACACAACAAAATCCTAAAACTAATGTACTCCTTGACTTATAATAATGTGCTACCATTAGACAACTCTGTTTCTCCCATCTTAAAATCAAACTTTATTGAGAACAATTCATAGTGGAGTTTAAACATACATATTCGATATTCTCTCATTTGCTGTTTATACACTAATTATGTATACTTTTGTCATAATTTTTCTAATACAAAATTGACTTTGATGTACATTTGAATACCTTTTTGTGTGTAGAACATCAGTAATTGTCCTAAGTTAGAGTACTTCAGTTTGTCCGTGAATGAAAATTCAGCGCTACTTCCCAAGATGCCTTGCAGTGTTCCTGCCATACCGACAATTTTGCCCCACGTATCATCCGTTCCCGCTTGAGCAACAAACGGTTCTACAATAGGAGCTGGAAAGATAGAAAAGAAAAAACAGTATTACTTTCTAAATATCTTTGATTTGAGTGTATATCTTTCCCTTATATTTTAAAGAAGGGCTTTTTTTTTTAACCTGCAATCTAATAATTTACTTTTTTTCAAAGTGAAATCATTTCACAGTGAAACATTTCGGCATATCCGATTAACAGGTTAAGTGAACAGCTTAACACAATAAGAGCGAAAAACCACGAGATATTTTTTTGAATGAATTAATTTCATGTCTAGAACCTGATTAATTGATCAGGTGATTATTTTATAATTTTCCCCTAGTTATTGCTGTGCTGTATTTCAATGAATTCAGAAATGTGTGGCAACACGGAAAAAGGGATGCAGAAGCAGAAGTATACCAAGTTCCAATATAAATGCTTTAAAAGTAATAAAAAATTATTTTCAAATAAACTTTTGTTATTTATTATTACTAAAAAAGAGCTTTAACTTTACGGTTTATAAAAGTAAGGAAGCCTTTTTGTAAACCAAATGCACCATACCTATGAAAATAATTTAGTTCAATAAAAACGATGTATTTTTTGTAAAAAATAAACAGTAAATCAGATAGGGCATGAAGTGTTAAAATATTCTCTTCATGCTACATGGCTTCACACAAAAGTAAAATTTCTTCACTTCAGTAGCAGTTTTCAACCGTAGAATCATTGACAGTGAACTATAAATTCCATACTTTTATAGTAAATATATTTCAATTTATCCACGTTCTAAAAATAATTATTTTCTAATCACTGAAGCTTGAACATAACTTTAACTTCTGAGTTGCGCAGGTTTTGGTTCCCACACTCTTTAATTTACAAACAAATAAATTAAATGCTCTTGTTATTAAAATTCTGAGAAAATTCACTTCTGAAGTTCTATAAGCTCAAAGGATATTCTCACGGCATCTTCTCACGGCAAAGGATCTTCTTCCTGCATAATACATTCCTGTTCGGACTGCGTCTCTCGCTGTCATGGTTCTTGCTAATGAGTAAAAAATTTAACTCTATCCATAATATCATGAAGAATAAGAGATATTTTTAAAGAATCCATAACTACTTCTCCTTAAATCAAAGAATGTTATATATATTTATATATGTGTGCATGTATGTGTAAAACTTAGAGTGAAGAAGCAATAGTTGAGTTTTTTAACGCTTTTTATTTTTTATAATTTTATGGATATTATCCAATTTTCAACTTTTGTCAAGATTTCTTCATCCGAGCCATGGGAGAGAAAGCAAAAGAGTTGAAAGAGACAGTTTGGGAAAGAATTCTGATCTTATATAGATTTAAAAGGAATTTGAAGATCTTGTTATCCTTGTTAACAAATTGAAATTTGGAGCAGTAATTAATCTTGGCAAAAAAGGCAATACTATTTTTTTCTGAATAGCTTCTTATTAACAATTCCATTTATTAGTTTCGAAAGACCTTGGGATGTAATAAATCGTTAATCTTTTAGTTAATAAATCGGTAATTTCGCAGAATTAAATTAAATACGCTTTAAATTCAACATTTTTGTCAGCACGATTTCATCATCCTCATTGTTGCTGTTATATAAATGTAAGGTACCTTTAACTGTGTTAAGAATGTCAATATATATTTTAATTTATTCAATTTTTGAATAATAAAAGACCGTTTAACAAAATTATAGATGAAGATTTCTTACCAACGATAAATAGTTTTATAATGTCAATTTTATTCCAGGAGTTTTGAGAACAATTAAATTATCATAATTAATTAATTTAAGATTCAACTTGTTTTTCAAGCTAAATTTTTAGATACTATGATGAATTGCTTATGTGGAAATATCAGCTTCTAGTGACGCAAAGTTTTGAATTTGGACAGGGCTTGAAAAAAATCGGAGAAATAAAAGTAGATGTATAATAATATATGGCATATAGTATGATTGATATTATGATATAACATGTACTATGTTATTACACTTATTTGGTTTAGTATAGCTTTCAGCTTTAATGACGTGAAATACATATTGAAGTAATAAAATCATCATCTAAAAAAGAATCATGAAATAATAACAGTGAAGAATTATGCAGGAACAACTGAAACGAATCTATATGCCATCACAGACTGAAGAAGTGACAAATATTTTGTACATGTAATGAAAATAACACATTTTAAAACATGATATTTTCCACTTTGATGTCATTTTTTGTGCAAATGGTGCCAAAAGTTCTTTCATTATTTCTTATAAGTCTTTTTTCTCTTATTCATATTTTAACAGTTTACTAAGAGCATTAAAGAAATATTGTGAAGTAGTATTGTACACATTTACTAATACTTAACTTATTTTAACAATTCATTATACACAACAAAGAAAAATTGCTAACTTGTATTGCACACTTTTACTTATACTACAATTCATAAAAAATAATCAAATCTTGGGTACGCTTACTAAAAAGGAGAATGCATAGGAAAAGGAATGCTGATCATTTTAAAAGAAAATTTTTAATATTGTAGTTACTTAAGTGAAAAATTAAAATTAGTTTTCAACTACATAAATAATTAGAGTATTATTAGTTCTTATGACACATTTATATTTAATATATTTATTATATGACACATTTATTCAAATTTGAAAAATTATATGTCATATTTTAACTTTGCTTTTTTTTCTCATTAACTTTTGCTTTGAAAAGAAAAATATTTTCAATATGATATATAGGATAATTTGTTGAAGAACACACAAATCTTCTTTCATGGCTGATACGTTTATAAGTCGACTGTTATTTTATTTGATTCTAGCCGTCTTTGGTGACTTATTGGTATGCCTATGTTGGTCACACATTCCTACCTTCTAAAGTATGTATACGAAAAGTTTGCTAGCTCTAGGTCAAACGGTCTAATCTGTAGAGCTCCAAAACACACAAATAAACACATATTCATATTATTATAAGTAAAGATAGATTATACTATTCAAACAATTAATTTTAGTAATGTTATTTAATTAAATACTTCAGATGTTTCACTAAATTCGTATATTTTACTTAATTTAAAATTGGATATAATCCACAATGACGGGATGTAACTTTCGTTTATGTAGTTTAATATCCTAATCAATTCTCCTTTATCTCATGACATTTATGAAAACCATTCATTTTTCTTAGTCTTATTTTAACTTTTACGATATGATTTTTATTAATTCTGCTTGTTTAGCAAACTGTTGATAATTAGTAACTATAAACCTAGGTAGTTTTATGCAGATATAGCATGAAATCGAAATATATCTGAGCATTTAGGATACATCTGTTAATAAAGAATATCTAATCTGTGAGAAGAGGATGTATTTCGTAATTAGGAGGATTGCGTTTTCGCAATTAGTTGTCAATTAGCTATCAATGAAAGTTATATATTTTTCACAATATTTTTTAAAATTTATTTTGCACTTAATAACTGAGAAAAAGAAACCCACTGCTTGAAATTCTTTAACTCTACACAGTAGAATATATTCTGAATAGATTATATAACTCTACACATAGAATATATTCTGAATAGATTATATAACTCTACACATAGAATATATTCTGAATAGATAATATAACTCTACACATAGAATATATTCTGAATAGATTATATAACTCTACACATAGAATATATTCAGTAGAATAGACCTTCAATTATTCATACATAATTAATAAAATAATTTAATTATGAAATATTCAACCTAAAATATAAAGCTCTTAACAAGGAAATTATAATAAAATAATAGTGTTAATTATATAATGATGAAAATATAAATGAATTTTAATCGAAAATGAAAGATTAATACTAATTTAAAACTTATTTTATCTAAGTTCTTTATTTTTATTCATGTAAACTTACACAACTACGACCGAAAAATAAAGAAATTGCCAGTGTAGTGCTCAATTCATATCAAGGAGTTTTAATAATTAACAGCTGATAGCAGAGTGGTTATCAATAGGATATAAATGAAAGAAAATTTAAGTATTAACAATAAATTAGTAAATGAATGAAATGATTATATGGAAATTAAAGTTTGAAATAAATCAATTTAATCTATTTAGGAAAAAAATAATTGTTTAGGGAACAAAAACCATGTTTTAAAATAATACAAATTTGATATATCAACATATAGAAGATTCCACATTTGAGTTATTGACATTTAGCTAGGGATAAGTATAAGTAGCCCAAGAATATAAGCAAGCTGAGTTGACAATTACAATAAAAGAATATCATAAATAATGAAATACAATTTTTGATTTTTACTAAGTGTTTAATTTTTTCATTTAATTTGTTCAATAGTCTTTTTATAAAAAATATTTCATCATGCACTCCTTATTTTAAAACTAATAATTAGGTTGTAAACGAAATATAAAACTACATCCTTTTTTTAAAAAAAAATCAATCCTTCTAGGAGGCAGCTAATTCTGAGATATTTATTTATAAAAGAACATTCGTCTCTTTACTAAAAGACTTTTTTTAAATAAAGAAACAAATGATTGAAAACTTTATAGAATAACTTAGTAAGATAAAAAAAAAGAATTAGTTAAATTTAACATTCATGGCTATTTGTGAAAAAAACTATTATAGTTAATGTTTCATTTAGCATCTATTACGACATATAAAAAGTCTCTTTATGATTAAACCTCTTAAAATTATTTTAAATTACGGAAATACACTTTAAATGCTTGTATTTGACTTATCCATCACGTTTTAACTGTACTCAAAATAAAGTTGAAAATTCATCGAAATTAATACTAAAAAAATTTTATTTGTATCAATAATATAATTTTTTAAATATATTTGTTAATCGGTACTTGTTTTTATTTACTCCAAGTAAACAAAAATTATATAAAAAAATTATATTTAAAATTAAGAGACATTTAAAATTTTTTATTCGGCAAGACTTTTCAGGAATTCATACAACAGCAATACTTACCAATTTTGATACTTTCTGATGAAGACAAAATAAATCGTAAAAACGTAATTGAAAAAAATATTAAAAAATTCGAAACATTCATGACTTTTTTCCTGAAATATATTGTCCTAATCTGAAACTAAATAAATTAAATATTAATACCATTGTCATTTGATTTTAATGTTTTTGACCTCTTAAAAAAATTTGCCCAGATAAGTTGTCTCTTGAGAATTTGACCACAAAATTAGAGTCAGAAATGATCAAGTTTGTTGTAATTCGATCAACCGTCCATCCAGAAAGTCTCGTCAATTTGGCGACTTTATTGCCGTCTAAGAGCATTTTCTGCGAGCGATTGTGAAAGACATATATGCAACCGAAAATATTGATATCGAATAAGTAATTACAGAAAGCCTCGCGTGCCTTCAGGTGTTTTCTGTGACATAAAAATTTGATGATCACGAACGCAGCTCCGAGAAATGCAAAAAGTTGAGATTTAATGACAAAACTTTGAGCATTCATTCATTCAGCATTTAGGAGAATCAGCTCAGTTTTTTGGTTTTAGATCATTAATTGGCTATCTGGGAGGAAACCCCACCAGAAAAGAAAAAAAGAAAAAAAAACTTTGAATATTAAGTCAAATCGTTAATTAAATCAAATTTGAGCTAAGTCAAAAACTTTGAGAATTAAGCATATAAGCATTTAATGTGAGAAATTTTATTATTAGAATCTCCAGAGGATAATTTCGATAGCCTTTGAAGAAATTCTGCTCATCGTTTATTCTTATTAGTCCGTGTTTCGATCGATGTATCTATCGTCTGGGAGCTAAATTAGGCTATATGCAGGCGGAATCTTAATTTTGAGCCATGATCAGATTGTAAGGGCGACACTTGAGATTTAATAGAGACTTCCATTAAATGCGCAACGAATAAATATTTAAAGTGAGAAATTTCCTTATTCGTTAGAATGATTTTAATGGAAATTTATTAGGTTCTGCTCATCGTTCATTCTTTAGATTTTTTTCTAATCTGGAAGTTAGATTAGACTGTTTGGGGACAGAATCGCAATTTTGAGATATAGTCAGTTGTTGGAAAAAGGCACCTGAGATTTAATGATGGAACTTCCAGTAATTTTGAAGCAATTAAGTACTTAACGTGAGAAACTATCTTATTGTTATTTCTTATAGAATTCTTCAGAGAATAATTTGAGAAAAATATTGTTCTAATCCGAGATTAAACAAACTAGATTTTAACACCATTGTCATATGATTGCACTGTTTCTGATCTTTTAAAAAATGTTTTTTCTTCTCGAAAAAGTAATCTTTTTAGAATTTAACTACTGAATTAGAATCGGATGGTGAGCACAATACCTGAGATTTAATGACAAAACTTTCATTTATTTTGCACCAAATGAATTTTTAAAGTGAGAAATTTCCTTATTGCTTTCCGAATCCTCAAAGAATAATTTCAATAGACTTTTAAGAGAGTCTCCACATCATTCATTCTTATTATTATGAGTGTTTAGATTAATGTGTTGTTTGTGTCCTATATTATACTAAATGAGGTCTAAATAGCTCTTTAGAGTCACAATCAGGTGAAAGAAGACACCTGTATCTACATCCCTTGCTTCAAATTTTCATGTCACATCAACGAGCGGATATTTAAGCCTCGATATCAATTTAATCTAGATCCGAGTCAAAATCCGAGAGCTTACCACCATATCACCACGATTTAAAAAGTAGATTTTGTAAAAATGTAAAATTTTCCCGGTGATTTCTTTTCATCAAAATCCGGATCAAAAGTGATTTTTATAAAAACCAATATGTCACAAATGATTTCAATGAAATTTCTTGTGTAATTATTTTAAATTGAAATCATTCGTATTTATCTTCAAACTTAATCCTCAATGTTTACATTTATTTTCAAATTTTTGAAGTCGTGACGAAATTCTTCTGATTAAAATGGAAACGATAACGGAAAAATGTAGCAATGTAGAATCAAAAATGAGGAAAAAATGCTTTAAATGCATTGGGCATTTTATAAATTTACAGTGTCAATTAAGGTATACAGATTTCAAGAATATTCTATTATAAGTTGCTCCAGATTCTACCAGCTGGCTCTTTTTTTTTAGTCCGTTTCATTACTTTCTGAAGCTTATTTCTTCCGATATTTTAATGGTACGATTTTGTAAAATTCCTTCTAAAACTGTTATTTATTTATTTATTTGTATTTTTGAAATGTCAGTTTCTGTTTTTATTAAAATAACTGGTACTGAAGTCGGTTTCGTTAAGTTATTAAGGTTTTTTTTTTTTTTTTTTTTTTTTTTGAAGGAGAGGGATACAGATTCTCTGTTTTGGGACCCGATGATTCAAATTCCAACCCTAGCACCCCCATGGATCAATCGTTCATCCAAGCCTGGAGCACTTTAAACCTCATCCTCGCTTTCTTTTGTTGTTGTTGAAGAGTTCTGTGAAAGATTGAAGGAGAAAAAAACAAATTAGTTTTTAACACTATTAATAACAAACTGAAGTATTTTTTTCCCTTCATTCCCGATTGCTTATATTTGTTTCTGTGACTAATATATATTTGATAGCGATATTTTTTTCTAAAATTTGCGGCTTCTTTTTTTTTTTTCTTTTTTTTTTCACGATCTTATTTGTATTTATGATTCATGATTTAAAATGCCCAGTATTATAGACATATCAGTATTACCAAATGAACTGCCATTTCTATAGGCCCCAGATATATAGTTTCCATGAATTAATCTGTGTATAAAAGTTGTTTTCAAAAATATGTTAAAACGAATACACACCTCAGAGAATTTTACTATCGTGTATCGTAATCATATTTTTCTGTCAAATGTGTTTTTTATTTGTTTATTTTATTTATTAATACGGGTTTCTGCTTCTAGATATTAAGGTCAATCTTCGTTTAACTTTACGCTTCGAAATATTCTCTTATTCCACAGAATAAACTTGGCGACGCAAAGATTAAAAAATGAGCCAAAAATCTCAGTCTCTAAAAATATCATGCCAACTCTCAGAGTATTCAAATGAAACGTGTCGCTCTGGTAACAAGGGGAAACATATCAAGCGTGTTATGGAAGTTGATATCTTTCTAAAGAAAGCCTATTCAGCATTGCTCTACACTTTTTTTTTCTGTTCAACTCCATCAAGGAAAGTCAAAGACCATTTATGCGTTCATTATTGACATAGTTATCTAAACAGTGCGCAGCTTTTCACAAAACTTCATTTACCCTTCGTTCAAATTCACCTGGCTGATTTTATGCAAATATGTGTATGGCCTTAATGTCCATTTTTAAAAGGCATGCAATTATTTCGAACTATGGTGATAGATTAGCATTTTTTACGTATTTGGATCTTCTTTGCGATGATATTAGGGAATTTTCAAAGTAAACAGCCAATGTTTACGAATTAACTTGACTTTTGTAAAGAAACGCATTTTTAAACTTTATTGTAAGATTGTGAAAGAAGTGCAGTTACTCTTGATTTATTTAAGTTTATTACATTTTTCTATTGGCATTTCTTAATCTATTGCATTATAAAGTTTCTTTAAAGCAGAAAAGCGAAAACACACGTAAAAAAAACATGACATATTTAATCTGTCAATAACCAGTGAATTTGTTTACTTTAATCGCATTCGTTTTTTCTTCCTCTGGCAGTTCTTGATCATTGAAATTGGAATTCAAAATGATAATAAACATTTAAGTGGTTTTATATACAATTTACGCCGAAGTATGTATTTTTAGTATACAAATACAAATATTTTTTAATAAGTAAACCAAACTCTTCTAAAATTGGTGGAATAAAGTTATCCTGGAGATTTTGGTAAATTGAATCGATTCTGGTGCATAACTGTTTTTTTCTATGAATTCCCTCTAAATGGGTTCCGTTTCTTTATTGCTCTGGAAATTGATATTGATTAAGAATACCCAATAATTTCATTTTGCCGAAATGATCTATTCATGTTTTCGTGACATGTCACGAATACCAACCGAACTAATAAAACTTGCAGTAAATTTACTGTGATTTAGTTGAAAATGTCCCTCTAAAAGTTTCATGCAAGTTAATTTGATTTTGGATTTGATAATGGTTTTCAGAGAGCCATAGAATAGACACAGTTACAGATAATAAAAAATTAATAATAAACTTCCATGAATTTTAAATTAACTGAGAAGAAAGGAATAAAATCATTTATTGATGTTTTCAAAACAAATTGCGAATTTCAGTCGAACTAATGAAATTTCTAATAAATAATGTGGTTTACTCACTCGTGAAAATATCTTTCTCATTTTAAATATTTGAACAAACCATATTTAAAAAATATACTTTTATTTGTGTACTAAAAAGTAGAAATTTTATGAAAATAGCATCTTTCCTTTATTATTTTTCAAAAGCAAATTAGAAATTGAAGACTTTGAAATTAATATTTCGCTTGATTCGATACTTTACAGCATACCTTCTGAAACTATGATTTAAGATCTGAATAAGGCAGCTATGAACATTTTTGTTTCAGGAAAACTTTTGGTAAAAGAATGCTTTTGCTTAGATTATTCTAGGTTCGAATCCTCAGCGATAGAGAGGAAATTACTATTAAGAACTCTCATAGGTAGCTGTTTTTTTGCATATCCTTTTAGAGTAACAATTATTAAATACATTGATGAGATTCATTATTATTTACAGCAAGTATATGCAGAATAAGCCATCTGGTGAATGGAAACAAATCGATTTCAGTTTCATTATCTACACGAAGGCAATTTAATAACTTCTACAACACCACATTGAAGCAGATGTATTTTTTCTTTATTTAATGGATCTAAGTATGTGGAAATATTGTATTAAATAAAGCATATTACAAACATAGCATAATGACATATAACATGATTAAATAAGCAAAGATAACTTGGAAAAATGATGAGTTGCGTGTTCAGGTTGCGCGTGCACACAAAAAAAAACTAGGAAAGCTCTAAGCGCATTGCAGTAAAACTGAATAGCTTAACATATCTGAAACTCATTTTTCTTTACTTATAACATTATAGCGATTGCGTGCTCAGATTATATGTAGTAATTTCTTAATTACATGTCTGTAGACATTTTGCAATCCACAGCGGTATTTTTCGTTGAGTGAACGGTAATACATTTAAGCATTTAATGATATTAACATTTCCAAAACGTTCACTTGTCTTGTTCATAAATTTCAGTCTTTCATTTCATTTTATTTAATAATAAGTTATTTATGAACGAAAATTCAATATGAACGTTGTTAATGAAAAATCATTGCATTTTTATTAAAATTTACCATTTGCTTCCCTCATTTTCGATATTTCAAAAGTGTCATCATGGCAACAATATAAAAAGCAGACATTTAACTACTGAAAGTTACGCCTCCATATTTGCACAAGGCTTTTAGCCAACTCACCCATCAATAAAAATTATTATGTAGATAATAGAGTACAAAATGTAATTATTCGAATATTTTACATGTTATTAATTAAATCATCTTCAAAATCACTTCTCAAAAAAAACTATCTTATTAGATTAGATATCGTTTATTGGCACAAGATCAATTTTGGCTGGACTGCACGAATGACTGCACGACTGGTGGAAGAAAAGTCACAAGGTAGCATATAAAATTGTTAAAATCTTAAAACATTTGCAGCTATCATGAAAAAAATTGACCTAATTTATTATAAATTCCAAAAGTCATTGTTATACTTGCCTAACTATCAATGGAATGTTATCAAAAAAGAAAACATTGCTCCAATGAAGTGAAGTGAAAAAAATTTATCGAATTTTAAGAAATATTAAATTCGAAACCAAATAAAAAATTATAAAATGAGTAATTCAAATTTCCAAACATGGAAAAAATTATTGTAGTCTTTTGGAATGGATGGAAAAAAAATGGACTTTTTTTTTTTTTCAATTTTTGTTTCAAGGTAGCCTTATCGGAAGAAGCTTTCTTCGTAGAAAATTTTAATTCTGGATTAACAGAAGAAGTTTCATTGTGGCAATAATCTATGACATCTTTAGTAGTAGAGAATTCGATTTCATTGTTTGCTTAGTTGATAGGCATGTCTATTGACATAGATTCAGAATCAGAATTTAAATCTGGCGATTCAGTTTCACTATTACTAGTGGAATCTTTTGCTATATTTGTTGAATGAGAAATATTGTCGACCTCTATAGTAAGAGGAGTATGTAAAGATAATTTCCTCCAAAACTTAAGAGTTTTATGTGAAACTGATTGGTTTCCATTATTAGTTGTAGTTGGTGTTTAATTTTCTTCTTATATGTTACAGTTTTATAACCAGCTGAATCCTATAAAGCGAAAACTACCTCTCGGATGAAGATGATATCACTTTTCTGAATGCTGTTAGTAGATGGAGATTCAGTTTGAGTAGTCTGTAAGACCAGATTAGAAACTATGTGTATGCATTTAGGAATTAGTTTTTTTCCTAAAGTACCTAAACCTTTTCCTAAACCTTAGAAACTATGTGTATGCATTTAGGAATTAGGAGTTTTTTTCCTAAATTAATATTTGCACTTGATATGTTTTGAAGGTTTGTCTCTTTAAATTTGTTCAGAGATACGGAAACATAGCTAGTCTCAGGAGTAAGATTTTTTTATACAACCAGTTTCCAGGATTTTAATATATATATTTTTGTACTTTTGTTGCGATTATTTTCTTTTCAAATTTCAAGGCCATGCAGTTTCTAGAAAAAAACATCTTTCTTTTGCACCTAGTACCCAAGTACTGTACAACGCATGTCTATGTCCCACAGAAGGAAGTCTTGGAATGCCTGAAACTCCGGCGTTTGAAACATTGCAAAGAATTGGAGATATAAGACAGAACAAAGAAATTCGAATTATTTCGTTTTATGTCTAACGGAACTCCTGTATTTATTCTGATAGTAGGAATGCTTTGCAAACCTTTTCTAATTTTAACAAGGGGATTCGCCCATTAGCTATTGAAATTCTAAATCCTATCGATACTGCTTCGTTCAGTGGTGGCGGGGTGGTCGGCTGTACACAAGAAGAAGAGAGGCTATTGAAATTTTATTCTTTTTGCGTACTTTTCATAAGGGATTTAATATCATTTTCTGTTGGATTCCGTGTCATGTCGGTGCGTTTGGAATTAAATTAGCGGATAAAATTATCGAAGAAGCTTCTTCCATTATGCAATGATTTGTGTATTCTGTTGGCAGCAAATTACTCTCCAATTATATTTATCAATTATAATAAAAATTCTGTTATCTACAAGTCAATAATAAATTTCGTTCCATTAATACTTCCATTGATTTGTGGCCTATTGTGCCTATGCGAGAGGCTGATGTAAAACAAATTCCTCTTCGCGCAGGATATAATCACTTTATTCATAAACATTTGTTGTCTGGGAAAACAGCACCAATGTACCCGACATGCCTTGTGAATTTTACTGTTTCACGCGTTTTAGTAGAATGTCCTTCCTTTGTTCACCATCAGAATGTTTAGTTTGCATCATCATCATCAATGCTTCAAGTCTTAGTGGAACTTACCCATGAAAATATTTTTCGTTTCTTAAAGATCATATTTTTTTTTTTAATTATTTTATTTAAATTTTATTACTTTTTTAAATTTTTACCTGCTCCAGATTTTTGATTCTATTAATTTTGTTCTGCTTTATGTTTATCAATTTAGCAATCTGTTTGCATTCATAAAACATCTGGGAAAATCAGACTTTTGTTTTCATTCTTCTTGGATTTTTAATCTTTGTTGAGTTTATTTCAACCGTTTGTCTGGCGCAACTTAGACAAAACATGACTCTCACTGTAATAAAAATAAAAAAAAAAAACCCTCATCGAATGCGAAAGGGCAGTCAGATTCCCACTAAATACGGATTCTGCCTTTTTTTTTTTTTTTTTTTTTTCATGAATGTATGCTCTTTCATAGCTTATCACAGCATTTGAAGAATGGAAAAACCTGAATTCATAAGAATTATTTTATTTTGTCTGTTTTGAAATGGCATTTGAATATGTGCGAGTGAATAATTCCATTCATTAATATAGATGTTTGTTCACTCCTTGTTTATCATAAAACAGCGAAATTATGAAATATCGGTTATAGTTTTCAAATGAAAATGCTCTGCGTTTTAAGAAGATTAATTTATTTATTTTTAGAGAGGTATAAACTATTGAATAAAAGTTCAATTATTTATGAATAAATTATTTTCTGAAGTAATGGTAATTTTTTTACTTAAATATCGCATTAATTTCTGCAGAGAAATGAGGCTCCGAGTTTCATAATTAAAGAAGTTTTTAGATTCATAACTTTCATAAACAATAATAATTGTGCAGAATAATAGTGTAGTTTCTGTTTTAATGATTCTCTAAGCAAAAAATTTAATATTTTCCTATCACAAATTCTCGTAATGCACAAAATATTAATGGAAAATTTACATTAAAAGTCCATATTTCATAAAAGACAAAAACTTTTACTGAATCCGATGCGCGTGTTTGAAAAGTAGCCACTTAAAATAATGATTTTAGAAAGTCATTAGAATGCATTAACTTCGTTTTAATGAATTGAATAAAATCATTTTTCAAAAAAATATTATCGATTTTGCCTTGGGGAAAAACTATTATTGAAATCTTTAAGCTTTTTTACACGTCTGTAGTTCCCAGTAATATGTTCGGCAAGCGTATTTGATTCTAGTTAGTTTAACAATACTTTATTTTCCAATAATGCTTCAAAATGATAAATCGAGTATATAAACAAATGTCAGAGAAGTATTTTCCATTTTGATATTTGAGTGTTTATAAAAATATATTATAGAAAGAATTCACTCTACTTCAAAGTGACATGATAAACGCAGTTACACCTGCCATCCAACAACATATTGTCTCTTGTACTCGTTTTCCTGTGACGTCACATTCTTTCTTCTTTTCTGAGTTGCAATGGATTCTAAATTTTAATTCTTGATGTGCATTTCACATGTATCAGCGAACAAGAATTAATTTCATTGATTTGAATTTTCGGTTCGACTTAAAAAGAATATCCGATCTCTAATTTTTTTTTTCTTTCTTTTTTGCGATTTCTTGTAAACAGAGATAACCCTGCGAATTCTTACTGTAACTCTAAAAGGAATTTACCTTTTTCTTGTAGCCATTCAAGATGGCAGACTTTTAGTGAGTATTTGGATTGTTAGTACGATTTTGTCGTGCTTAGAGAGAAACCGTACTTAAATCTTAGCAAATTTTCTTATAAATAATTGAAAGAACTATAACGCCATGTTAAACAATCTCTACAAAACTAACACTGTATTTGTCTCTAAATTTAAAAACTTTATATGATATAAGATTGAACAAAACTATAAAAACGATATCCTTTGAAATTTCACTGTGAACTTATGATGACTGAAAGTGGTAGCTGTTCTAATTTGTAGCTATCATAATATTATTCCGGATATCGTTAGATCTTAATCCTTTAAATGCTGGGCCAATTTTACGAATACACTAGGATTTGGGAAGAAGCTCATGAAAAACGAAATAAAAATATTTTCAAAATTCAAAAAGAAACCTATTACGAAATAACGGAAGAATAAATTAATGCCGATATTATTTAATATTTTTTTTAAAGTGCCCTCTACTGCGTAACGATATATCGTCGTTGGCATTTTTCGGTATTGTGAAACGATATATCGTCATTCGGCTCTAAAAGTGTTAAAAATCTATTACTTATTTATTCAAAAATCATTATTATCCGAAGGAGTTTTTTTCCGATCAAGAAACAATTTTTGGTTTCTTAAACTATGCTGACACACCTTTTCTTCAATCAGTGTTATTCACTGAATCTGTGACATTAAATTAAATTTCGAGGGAAATTACGAGCAATTACTTTAGGATGGAAAATTAGTAACAATTTACTTTCATCTAAAATTATTTTTATGAAACAAATTCCTCTTCATCGTATGTTAATATTGTAAGATTCTCCAATGTTAATAAGAATATGCCTTATATAAAAAGAGTTTAACATATGTAAATTTACGCTTTACTGAAAAAAAAAACTTTACTCAGAACTCAGAACTTTAATTATTACTAGATTTTCCACATTTGTGAGCTAAAATTTATCCTTAATTTGCGGTTACGTCCGATGTTTCTATCCCTTAACAACAGGATTGTTTCTAATAGTTTTGAAGTATTTTTAATCAAGCAAACGTTTTTATTTGAGACAGATTTCTTTTCATCATAAATGTAGTAAATTAATTAATTTTTTGTTTTATGAATAAGTGAGAAATAAATTTAAATAAATGGTGAAAAGCACACATTTGACAAATCTATATCCGAAATTAGCTTGCTTGTATATAATAACTTTCTATAAATTTAATAATTTTTGCTTTCTTGTATTTTTCGTTGACGGATTCAAAAGAAATTTTGTACATATGTTCCTCAGCGCTTAGAAGGATTACTGCACCATTAAAAGGTTTTTACAACTCTCTGAAGGGAATGAAGCGAGGGTTAAAGGATTTTCCACTTTTCCGCCATAACAGCTAAACAACGCATTGCGAAAAATGACTTTTACATCAACTTGATGATAGATTATTTAAATAATGTTAGTTTGCAAAAGTACATGAAAACTATTTAAAATGAATTTTAAACTACAGGGTGCGACAAAAACAACTGGGATAAAGTTATTACATCATAGAATAGAAGTTAATTAATTTCTTTTTATAACATATTTTATAAAGTATCTTTTAGTTTACGCATTATTTTGGGATTTTTTACAATGCCAAGCAAAAGATCTGTTATTTTAAAGTTGTTTAAGTAAGGAAAATGGCAGTGTGAAATCGTTCGTTTGTTTAATGTGCCTCGGTAAACAGTGTCTGTTGCAATCTATCTTTTCAAAGAGCTTAGCAATGATTGTTAAAGTCCAGGAAGTGAACGAAAACGTAAGGTGAACACTTTCAATATCCGTGAGATTATCAAAACGCGAGTTAAATGAAATTTGAGGGTTTCCATGAGAAAGATCGCTCTTGAACTGAGAATAAGTGATCGATTAATACAACGAATGGCAATGAATGAGCTTGGATTGAAGCCTTAGTAATTCTAAAAAGTTCAACTTCCCACTAAAGAAACACATTCGTGCGGCTCCAAAGAAACGGGCCACAAGGCAGCGCTGAAAGAGATACTTGCACTAAATGACATAAAAGTTTGGACTCTCTAAAGCAGTAACTTTGACAGGAATGGGATATATTAAAGGTTGAAGACTTGCGGTCCATTGATGAAAATCTTAATAAGCGTTTGCACCTCCGCATCACTGCAAAAAGCGATCACTTTGAAACCAATTAAATTTATTTATTAGTAAAAGTCTACTCTTATTATTATTTGTTATATTTTGTTAATTTATTTGTTTTTAATCAAGTTATATTAAAAATTGTTTGTCCGAGTTTTCTGCCGCACCCTGTACATATGCAAACATTTATGCCAATAATAAAGTATTTCTGAATATTCATTTATATTATTTCGTTGAAATAAAATATTTATGAGAAAATTTCTTATTTCGTCTTATAAAATATAAGAAAAAAATGGCCTCTATAACACTATAAATATAAAGAATTGAGTCGACTAAACCTTCGACTACGGGCATTTTTTAAAAGTATTTCTGTATAAAATTCTCTGCTATTTTTAATAATTTATAAGAATGCTATGCTTTAAAAGTGTAAAGAACTTGCGAGGGTTGTTTATTGCGAGGGTTTCCGTTCAAAACGAGCATACTAAAAACAGAGATAGGAAAATTATTCTTTTTTCTGATAGAAGTCATATTTTTTTATTGGTGGACTAACCAGGATCAAAATGGCCTATTTTGCAGGAGACACGGAATTCCTCTTTAAGATGCGTAGCAGCCGAGCATTCAAACTTTATTGAAAGTTCAGCAACCTACGTCACAATATTTTACAGGATTTTTATAATTAAATAATTAAAAAAAAATGTTTTTTTCTTCCTTATTTTTCTTTTAGATTTATTAACCGGCAAAAAATAGAGCAATAAGCCAGATATATTTTGAAAATTTCTTTAAATCTTGAAACGACTTCTAGGAAGTATTGCGTTAAATACTTTTTTATAATTTACATTTCTCGGGATTTACATATTTTAAATGCGCTGTGTAAATTTTACAGTGGATTTGTGTTATGCGTGTTAAATCTGCAGTGCTTTAGCACTTTTTACTTTTACATGGGTTTCTTAGAAACTGCTGTAACCAATGGCGTAACAAGGTTTGATGACAACCAGAAGGGAGTTTTAATTTGTCCCCCTCCATGTTCACCAAAACATAAAATAAAATGTATTGCGGAAGCAATATTTTTTTATTCAGTTGTTTAAGTAGAGAGGGCATAGCGTTAATTTTTTGTAAACAATTTTTTAAGCAAGAAATTTTTTTTTATTAATAAAACAATTAAAGCACAATGTAAGAAATCTTTTTTTATAGAAACAGTATCTAGTGTATATTTAATAATTATTATCATATAATTTAATGGAAACTCAAGTGTTTATAAGTTTATTTCTCGAGTCTCTAATCTCACAAACTATACTTTCGCATGTTAGGATTTCTTCTTTCTAACTTACTCTGAAAAGTTTGGAAATTGTGTCATCAAAAACGATACTTTTAATTACACTGTTTTCAAATGATAAAATGGGTAGACTTGAGAGACGAGCTTGGCTCATAAGGGATTTGAGATAATTCTTCTATAATGTGAGTTTCGAAAAACTCGTCTGACACAAAACAACATAAAAAAAAGCTAAGAAAAATTTTAATGCTTAAGTGAAATTGGGAACAGACTTCTCCTCCCTTTACACTCCCACAATAATGATAAATCATTACATTGCATCTCGCAATTTGCTGCTATTGAATATTTTAAAAGCCCTTGTAAATCATTTGAGGCGTGTTATTTTATTAAAAAAAAAAAGGCGCATTGATGCAAAACTGACATTTTTTTTGTCACCCAATCAGAGCCCGTACCCGGTGTAGGCCGTACCTACTACACCCGCCTTCCTACGCCATTCGCTATAAACCAATAGAAGTAAAAGGATTGTGAACTTGATATGAACTTGGATTCCTCCTAAAAAACACACAAGGTTTCAGTCATATACTTATTCAGTGATTCAAATACTTCCCCATATGTGTAGCGAAGAAGTTTAGAGAATAGTGCACCGATTTCGTTGCCATTTTCATCGTTAACTGTTTTTTAAATTTGTTCACATGTCTCAGTAAACACTAAAAGGAACGTCTCCAAAATGGAAATAAACACTATAATAGCCAGTCGTCATAAGTACTGGTTGAATGTGACAGTGTTCGAAATTTAATATAAACAGTAAATTTTCAAATCATTTATTTCAGCTCCCAAATATATGAGAAATAAATATACTACCAGCACTTAAAGCTTTAAACAATTAAGCAGCCAATGAAGAAAATTAATTAAATTTTTTTTTATCTTGGTAATAAATATTGTATAATGAAATCTTGAACTGAAATATCGGATTCTGTGAAAAAAAATGGACTGAATCGCTTTGTCGGCTGAACAGAAAGAAAGAATAAATAAAATATCGTATTTCTTTCACTCAATCAAGGTGCCGTGTCCCTTGACGAAGAAATTTCTCACGATAATCCATCAAGTGCTTTTATTCTTTCCGTGACAATAGCACTACTACCTCTGCCATACGTATCCGATGTAGTAATTAGAGGGAGGGGATAGCTAAAGAGCTTTACTCAATTATTTTGTCATTATGGTTCCTTTTATTTCAATGCCATTGTTTCTGTGTCATTACCACGTACCTAGTGACCGCGTTCCTTTTTTTTATGTTATTCTATTCCTTTTTTTTATAAAAAAAAAAAGATGCATAGAGGATTTAAATTTACAGGAAATTTAAATTATTTTTTTCATACAAAAAGGGACGCAAATTATGGTACCAGCGGAAAAAAGCCGACATCATTTATGCAAATACAATTATAATAAATAAACAGTGCTCGACTTTTGATAATGAATGTTTTAATTAGTTTAGTTATATTAACGTCCCTTTTTAAAGCAACATTAGAGCTATTTTGGGACGTATCTCGTAATTTTGAACTCCCGGTCAGATGACGAGGACGACACCTGAGCTGGCACACGCCTCTCCAAACTTCCATGCCATACCAGCGGGAGGACTGTTGACTCCGAAGGATTTAACGTGAACCAGACCCGCTTGCACGACGGTTCGGTGGAATCGGGTCTCGAATCTAAAATCTCCGGTTCCGAAGCCAAGACTATACCACCAGGTCTTAAATTTTTGGTATTAGAAGGATCACTGACACCATTGAAGTTGCAACGAATATATTAGCTCTATTTCTATTCCAATTCCCTTAACTAAAACACTATGATGTTGGTATGGCATAGAGATTAGAAGTGTGAGTTGTCGACATAGGCTTTTTCTTCCATATTTTTTGTGTTTCTTCAAAGCGGGACGTCAAATAAAAAGCAATATTACTGGTAATAAAAACATCGTGAAGATTTCGTGGGAAGTCGCTTCCTCTCCTCGTCCATTTTAAATTGTACAAATTTGTTAATACAAAATATTTTATTAAGAACATTAAACCTTCAACCCCAATTCAAAATTGTCATATCTGTCTCCAATAGCTCTCGTGTTGCTTTAAAATAGGACTTCAAATCAGCATATCATCAAAATATATCATAAATGTTGAAAAAAATCATCCCCTCATTTAAAGTAATATGTTTCAGAATTTTATTAAACAATGATATTATAAAACATATATTAAGCCAAACATTCCAAGTTACTGTTTTGAATAGATCCTTCTCAACTGTTTGTCATAGATCCGTCTCTTGACATAAATATTATAACTTGACATAACTTAGTATTAACTTGACATAAGATATTAATAATATCAGAGTTAAACTCATTTTGGATGAAGTTTTAAATTGTTCATTGCCTTTCAATTAATTTCCATTATTTACATATATAATCCACAAAATTATCAGTCACTCTCCAGTTTTAAGTAAAAAGGAAGTATCTATCAGACATATGAAAATTGGTCAATTCACTGTATTCCTTTATTAATTAGGAAATCAGCGGCTTGATGCTTGAAATAAGGAAATGGTATGGGAGATCTAGATTAGAATTCCGTTTTAAACAACACAGAATAGGACAGAGGCTCCCTAGAAAATTTTCCTCTTTGTAAGGGCAATCTGGATGTTTGAAGGAACTTCTTTTATATATATATATATATATATATATATATATATACATGTGTTAAAACGCATGATTCGAAGTAAAAAAAAAAAAAAAAAAAGCATTCTCAATATTGCTAACGCTAATCTAGCCAGAAGAATATTTCCTTTTATCACAAAAAGCTTAGAACTGTTAAATAGCTTTCCATATCGTATTTATTCATACCATATATATTGACTATTAAATGAAGATATTCTGAAGTCAAAATAATTAAGATAAAAATGAAAGAAATCCTTGATGTGAAACGCTCGTAACGATGAAGAAAATGTGCGAAATTGTTTATCACTGTTCTTCACTTGTTTTCTTAATCTCACAATTTCAGGAAACGTAATTTAAATGATTATCGGGTCATATATTTCATGAAATTACTATTAATCAGCAGTCGGTGTTTAGTTTATTCCATTTCAGATAACGAACTGAGATTTGATTGAATTTTGAAGTAGTTTCTTCAGCCTTAAAATAACATTTAATTTCAGCAAATGAACTTCATGACATTGTAAGCAGAATCGCGGTGGCCTGGTGGCAAGGTCTCGGCTTCGGAACCGGAGAAGTTCGAGTTCCGCCAAAAAAAAAAATCGTCTTGCAAGATGGTCTGATGCAAGCTAAATCCGTCGGCGCCAGATGTCCTCCCGCTTGCAAGATGTAGAAGTTTGGAGATGAGGGTGTTAGCTCAGGTATCGTCTTCGTCATCTAACCGCGGTTCGAAATTATGAGGTCCGTCCCAAAACAGCCATAATGTTGCTTTAACTTGTTAACCGGGTAATTAACTTATATTCAATTCCTTTTGCGTTGAAATATTTCGTCATACCCAGTTAACAGGTTAAAATGGGACATTAATATAACTAAACTAAAATAATGTAAATTTTCTTTCCTTTAAATGCGAAACTAAAAGTTGTTTTCTATTAACATATTAATGAGCTAGGTTTATTGCTCTTAACTGTCTTTTTTCACCTAATAAATATATGTATAATAGAACAAAACCTTAAACATTCTCCGAAAATATTTTGAAATTTCTTTCAAAATAATTAAAAACATTAATAATTTCTTCAAATTTCCTTAACCAAGCACTGTGTAAGAGAAATTTACTTTAGTATCCTTTTTACAATGGAAATAAAGTGATTTGTTAGAATGTAAGCGCAATTTTTAACACCAAACACCAAATTACTGACAGCAGATCTTTTAATTTAGAATTATGCTCAGATATTAACCCTTTATTTAGCACAATTGCTCAGAACCAACGCATTTTCACTGTCTCTTATAAGAAATTTTCAAATCCCAATGTTTTACATGGGTATTATAAGCATGTTTCCATGCACTTATTTGTGCGTAGCGATTAAAATAAATTAACAATAATTTCTAATAACTAATTAATTGATACATTTTTAAAAAAATTTCAAAGAAAAAGTAAATATATTAATAGATATACTATTTACTTAGTATGTGTACCTCCAAAATTGTTACCAAAACTTTTCATCATTTGCCAATTGAAGTCTTAAAAACGATATCCGAATTTATGTATTTCAAACCAAATTTGTAAATCTACACAAATGTAGACCCTTAAGCCATGATAAAATGAAAATGGACCAGTCTGAAAACCTTTAATTATATTTGCAAGGATCAAGATTAAAATTCTGGACGTACACATTGTTGCCCAAAATATCCTAAATAAATTACAAAAGCAAGAACCAAGAGTTAGAATCACAAGTGCTTTACAATAGACTTTTAAAAAATTTTATGAAAGGTTTTTTTCTTACTACTCAAAATTTTTATGAAGGACAATAGTGTTTGTAATTTGAAGAATATTAGAAAAATGTTTTTAATGCAGTGAGTGAATGTGTCATCCATATGTAAATAAATATGTTAAGAATTTTTAAATTTATTTTCCCCTTGAAATTGACCCTCGGGGGGGCACCTCGAAATGAGGATGAGATGCTTCCGGCATGATGGTTGGATCTCGCCACCCTGGAGGGTACACTAATAGGTGGGGGATCTGGCTCCTCCCATCGATGACGGGACGTACTTCCTGCGGGGAGGGTTGTACCGTGGCCGGTGACGGCCCTTAGGACTCAACCACAGTTCCCGCCAATTGCTGTAGCGGCGGTCCGGTCATTCAGTTTTATGGTTTAAATCCGTGTGCCTTAGGGCGGGTCGGAGAGTTAGATGGTTGACTTCCCCTTGAAATTGAATGCATTTATAGACCCTGGGGCTCAGAAAACTCTTATGGTATGCTAACATATCAACATTTTTAATTATATTTATTTTGTCAAGTGTTGAAAATGTGTTGCTTTCAACTGAGATTTCGAATTACTAGAATATAAACTTTCAAATTATTTCTCATCAAGGCCATTTTTTGAGAATCGTCATTTCCACCTTGAAATCATTACAACAAATCACCTTCATCCCCTTTTTTTAAAGCCATAAACCTTCTTTATGTTTGGAAAAAGAAACTGAATATTATTACTTTAAGGAAAATATATATAAAACAAAAGAAATACAATTATAAAGTTTGCAGAAATATGTACAAACATATAAAAGAAACAGGAGGCCAATGAAATACAATAATAAAAATAATAAATTTAAAAAATTTGAATTGACCATGAGTTTGATGCACTTGCTATCCTAAGGCTCTGATCCTGTATCCAGGGGTGAGTTGTAATTCACATTTATAATCTATCCCTGATGAAAACCCAGCTTGAAATAAATAGGAATATCGGCCTAGAAAAAAGAAAGCTAGAAGTGAATTTCTTTCCGAATGTTTTCAGGCCGCGGTGGCCTGATGGTAAGGTCTCGGCTTCGGAACCGGAGGGTTTCAGGTTCGAGACCCGATTCCACCAAAAAACCGTCGTGTAAGGGGGTCTGTTGCACTTTAAATCTGTCCTGACCAAACATAAAAAAAAAGCATAAAGAAACATATTCGATCCAAATAAAACGTATACATTGCGATCGTTTTTGAAAAATATTTACAAAGCTGCAGTAATATTAATACAGTTAATGATTTCAGCGAGTAAAAAAGAGAAAAAAAAAAAAAAAAGGGAAATTTGAACTACAAGAGATAGATAAAAGTGAAAAAGTTACCGTGTTAAAACGAGCCTTGAAAAATATAGTACAGAAATTGTAAATTATAAGCAAATTGCATTCTGTTGAGTATTAGTAAGATAGGGAAGTGTAAATCCCCCGAAAACTAATCTTGAAGAAACTCTACAAATATCAAATAATAAAACATTTGTTTCATATCTAATGCCAAATATGAAAAAACAATACGAGAAATAATATGCCCTACTTACCGTACATGCCTGTTATTTCACTGTGTTTCCTCAACAATAAAATTATTTGCATTTTAATAAGAATGTTAAAGTAAACATATTCTAAATAAATATATATATATATATGTGCAGTTATTATCTGTTGTGTATCAGAGCGACTCTGAACAATGTGTATTGTTATAATAATTTACAAGTTTTGTTCATTCGCATTAAATAAGTGGTGAGAACATTGCTGTACAACAGCAATTATTTATCATTCTCAGGATAAAGGTTGGTTAAAATAAGGTTGGTGTCCCTTATGTTTTTGAAATTATTTAAATAACCTTCAAAAGGAGGGATATTTCAAAAAAAAAAAGCTCGTTTTAAATGAGATCATAAATTCAAAAATCATCTCTATTTTCCGATTTAGAATCAAAATGATTTCTGAAGGATTTGCTTATTTTTATTACCTTCTTAATAAAATTTGATATAAAAATAATATATTTGATATTATTTGATATTGTTTCATATTCTATTAGATCCACAAATATCAAGCAGAATTAAAAAAAACTTTATATAAAAGTGTAAGCGACCGAAATGTATACTGCAAATTTTTGTAAATATTGAAGCTTACTTCTAGGAAAATAAAAGATAATAATATTTCATTTCATATTATTTGATTTGATAATTATATAGTCAAATATTTAAAAACATCATATGTAGCTGTAATCCTTAGATTCAATTATCAAAATAAAACAGTAAAAAATTCGTAAAATAAAAACGCAAAAAGGCAAATTATTGATGCCATATTTCTTGAACCTTCATTGTAATATCAACTTTGACTATAGAGAACGTTACCTTTTGTTCTCTGGATTCACAAAATCTCACTCACTGTGAGCTAGTTCTCCAAGAGCAAATTATAACTTAAAATTTAATCAACAGCTTGTATTCTAGTGACGATAAACCAGATCAGAATCAAGGCATACAACCCAAAACAAAACCGGTGCACGAAAATTTCAATTTTAAAATATTTACAATTGGATTTTAAACATTTTCAATCAAAAGATAGCAGCCCTAGAATGTCATAAAAAATTCTAAAGAAATGGTAGCGTCATCTGTTGAGAAGAATATTGAACTAACAAAGGTTAGCAAAAATCACATTAAATCACAAAAATCACGAATTTATAAGAATAAATTTTATTTGAAAACAATATAAATACAACAACAAAAAAAATTTACGATTATTCAATAAAAGTGAAGTACATTATTATGATTCTTTAATTTAATTTAAAAATGGAATAAACCAAATACTTTACACTTTATGTTTATGAAGTATGTTTCTAATTTTCAAGATTAATATTTTTTCACCCACTCAAAAATAATATTCAAGAAGCTTACACAAAATTTTTATTAAGTCCTCTGCATAATGAAATAATTTTTTTTTTTAATTTTAGCTTTATTGGTTTAATTTCAATTTCTATAATTCTTCGCAAACGAACAAAAAACTTCAATAACTTTTTTATACTCTTAATTTAGTGAATCCTTTTGAAAGGAATTTAAAATCTGAAACCTAATTTCAAGAAAAAAATCCAGTGCCTAATTGATACATTTTTTTATATATATATTTCAGGATTTTTTTAAACTGTAAATGTGTAAATCGAATATTTGTGTTTAGCTTATTACAAATGAAAACGTTTAAATATAAAGTACGATCTTGGATAGGGAAACAGAGATCGAAAATAGTAATTCGGCAACGTGCGAGCTATTGATAAAAAGTGTGAAACAATGTTGACGCATTTTATGAAGAATGTTATGATAAGAGATTTTGAGACACAATCTTTAATTTTTTAGCCGTTCATATGCTATACATTAGAGTGAAACGAAAAAGCCTTAATTTTTTTTATTATTATTTATTTTAATTTGGTAATAGAGCGGAAAAGCTGCCTTTTAGGTTCCAAAACAATTTTTAAAAATTTGATTGAAATATTACATTATCTTGAGGTGCCGCAAACAGCTTGAAATCTGTAAAAAAGTTGAAAAATATGGAAATTTTTAAAATGGGCCTTTAAAACTTTTTCACAGATTTTAGTTTGGCAATAGTGCGGAAAAGTTCTCTTTTAGGTTCAAAAACATTTTTTAAAAATTTGGTTGCAATATTATATTATCTTAAAATGCAGCAAAAAGCTTGAAATTTCTAAAAGAAAAATGGAAAAAATGGAAATTTTTAAAATGGGCCTTTAAAAATATTTCATAGATTTTAGTTTAGTAATAGTGGAGAAAAGTTAGCTTCTAGATTCAAAAAGAATAAAAGAAAATTTGGTTTTAATGCAACAATATCTCGAGTGTTCCAAAGAGCTTAAATTTTGTAAAAAAATTGAAAAATTATAAACTTCGATAAAATATTTTTGTGATTTTTTTCGTTCATATAATATTAAAAAAAGATTATTTTAAATACATATATAAGCATTACAACTGGAAAATATTATTAATTACAAAGTATAATAATAATAAAAATATTTTTTATTTCAAATTTCGAATTTTTTACTTCTGTATCCTTAATGGTTACAAAAGTTACAGCTGTAAAATGTTTGTTTCTACTTCATTGCTACTCTTTCTTGCTTCTTTCTTCCACAAAGCGCTAGTGGTAGCAATATCAACATTGCCTATAACCCTTTTCCTTTTAGAGCGTTGATCGTTTAGAAACTTTTTTTCCGTAAATGGCAATCTTTTATTTCTTTTATGCAAGTCTGCAATATCAAATAAACGTTTAGCTTCTTCTCTAAATTTTGTGAGGTTGTAATCAGACTTATCTGAACATTTTAGGCTTTTAGATTTTAATAAATTCCTGTCTTTAGCGTGATACACGTTTATGACAACGCCTATCTAAAGTTTTTTATTTCATAATCAAAACACTCAAAAATCCTTAAAAAGTTGCAAAAAGTGTATTTTTATGAAACTTTAACGTCCTTGCGGCATCTCAAGATGTACTGCAATATTTTTTTATATTTTTTATTTATCTTATTTATACCGAAAGGTAACTTTTCCGTGCTGTTACAAATTAAAAATCAAAAGTTGATTGTTTCGTAAAAAAACTTTAAAATGTATCAAAAATTTCAGTTTTTTGAAATTTTAACGTCCTTGCGGCGTCTCAAAACCTACTCCAATATTTTCATATTTATAATTTATTTTATCTACACCCAAAAGACAACTTTTCCGCACTATTACAAATTAAAAATCAAAAATTGATTTTTTTTTTCTTTCCACCCTACTATACATATAAATGTCAATATGGACACAACTATATAAAACATTTCCCGCTTTTACAATAATATAAAATGATTAAAATAATATCAATCATTAAAATATTGCTTTTGAAAATTATTACCAATATAGGTGATTCTGAACACTTTTAGATACCTTATAAAATCTGAATTATAAACTAAAAAAACAGAGGCATTATAAAGTGTGATATAAGAAACAACAGTAAATTGAAAAGTTGACACGAAAAATAAAGTTTAGTACAGTTACGAAAAAGATAATAATTGAATAAAAAATATATTTCATAAGATCTTTTTTAAAAAGGTCATGAGCTCAGGAAATTATAGGCTTAAAAAAAATACAAGTTGTCAAAGCAAATGAATAAAGAAAAGACATTCTTAAGAACAAGGACAGATAGAAGAAAGAAGTACGTTCAAATAATATTGAATCTAAAATAATTCCAAGTAATAAAACAATTCTATCATTTCTTCTTATATTTCTATCCATCTGAAAATTGGCATAACTAAAAGATACATTCAATCAAAAACTCGATTCGAAATCTATTCAGTCGAAACATGCTGACTGTCAAATTCATTAATTAAATATTCATATTTAATGAATTCTTGGAAGGTTAAGTCGAAAACTGAAGATGTATCCTCTGGCTAACACTTTAGGGGGCCAATTACGGCAGCCTTGAAGCAATAGGATAGATGTTGGGATACAGGTAAATTTTATATAACTTTTCTGCACATTTTCGCATCCTTGATTTCAAGTGAATTCCCCTCCCACCTTGCGACACTATCACGGCGACAGAAGGTATGAAATTTTTGACGACGCATTTTGCAGGCACGTGCATCACATATCCTTTAAACACATACAACGGGTATCAGAAACTGAAATCTAGTCCTTGATTTTAGAAAAAAGCTCTTTTTCTTACATAATCTGATTAATTTCACCTTTTCCCATTGTTTCGACGCTTTCTATTACTTTTTCTAGCAACTCCTCTGCATTTATGTCTTTTGAAATATCTTCTGGTAGAAAAGACTCTGTAAGCAATACTTAGTTTTGCAGCCAAAAAGAAATACGGTATTCCGTATGGCTTTCATTTGATCCAAAAATGATAAGCTCTATTTTTCATAAATTGAACGAAACGCAGTCCTTCGCTCCAGCTGTCAGATTTGTTGTCCTGTATCCAAGTTCAGAGCAAATATTATAATAGAGATGGCGCTTCAAGGAACGAGAATATGTCCACTAGGTTATAGGCTACTTCTTCAGCTCTGACGCTCACTCAGTTATCTGTTATACTTTATTTTAAATACATATATTAAGAATAGAGTGTTAAGATAATATTGCGAAATGCATTCGATTTATTTTCCTTGGCTTCAATTTTAACGACTCACATAAGAAAAGAAAAAAAAGCGGCGCTTTATTTACCCAATCGGTTTTTTTTTTCAGCAATCAATTTTCATATTTATAATATTTTATTTTTTATGAAAATCCCTTCTCTAATGATTTAATACTCGAAGCAATTGAATAAAAACATCGGCAATTAGCATCATCAATGTTTTGTTGTACATGCTTGCTAAGAAAAGTTGCTTTTCGTTTCAGTGTATCTCCGGAAATTGGATTTACATCTAATTTCCAGCTATCTAGATATTTAAACATTAGCTGATTTTATGATCTAATTCATTAAGCTGTTATTATTTAACTAATAAAATTTACTGACTGCAATTTTACAAAAAAAAAAGTAAATATACATGATATGGCAGGTTCTTATCCACAATTAAACATTTATCTCAAAACGTACTATTTGAATGCGTTCATATCAAAATTATACAGGCCGCATATTCAAAATCCTAAAAATAAAATCGGAATATAAGTTTCCCTCCTCCCCCCCCTTTTTTGCATATAATTCCAAATGCTTATGGATAAAACTGTAATTAATAAAAAAAAATTGGTTAATAGCATATTCATATTTATCACACTGGAATTTTTTTTTTATTTTTGTGGACATTTAAGCTTTCAATAATTCCACGAAAAAAGTTCTTAAAAATAAATCCATAAAATTGAAAGGGACGCGGTAGCCTGTGATAAGGTCTCTGCTTCGCAGCGGGTGGGTTTGAGGTTCGAGCCCCAATTCCACCGAAGAAAATTCGTGTAAGCGGACCTGGTGCACACTAAATCCGTTGAGGCCAACATCCTCCCGCCGGTGCGTCGCGGAAGCTCGGCGAGGCGGACGCCAGCTCAGGCATCGTCCTCATCATCTGACAGTTACTCAAAATTACGAGGACCGTCCTAAAGTAGCCCTAGCGTTACTCTAAAATGCGACGTTAATATAACTAATCTGAAAAACGCGTACTTAAAAAAAATTAAAGACTGGTGGATTTAAATTTAGTGATTGCTGTTCCGCTTTCGATAAAAATGCACTCTTTTTTTTACTCTATGTATATTCATAAAAATTTGCTAGGGAATTCTAATTTTTAAGTAGTTTATTTTTCGCATTTGCATGTTTTCATAGCATTTTTTAATCATTATCTTAAGCTACACATTTTCAAGAAAATGCGTCGCATTTAAAAAAATTTTTTAATGACTTTTATAAAACGTACCAAAACCAAGGAAAACAAAAAAAGAAATACATTGAGATTTTTTTCAAGTTTTGAATATTTCCTCAAAAATTCATTTAAAAAGTACCAGTCTATCTAGTGGTCAAGAAGTTAATAGTTCCCATTGTTATTTAAGTAGTACTAATTTTCCGATTCTTGCGTACAGCGAATCCCCCCCCCCCAAAAAAAATGGCTAGGGCAGGCTCGAATATTTCAGATACCCGTTATCTAGGTGTAAAGAAAAGGACATATCAAAGTGGGTGTCCGGCATTTGAAGATTTATTGTAGATGATAACATTTAATATGTTTTTTGTTCCTGAGATTATTATTTTAGGCCAAAGAATTTGTGCGGAAATCCACCGTTTCAGCCGTCTCCTGGCTATATTTTTCATAATGAAATGTTAAAAACATTTTCCCTGTTTTACAGCCTAGGTCTTAATCGTAAGTACTTGTTAGAAGGTAATTTATGACGTCTGCCGCTCAGAATTTAACCAATAAAACTGTATTTGAGATATTGTACTATCCATAACAGAAGCTTACTTTCCAGTTGAAATGTTCTTTCGCATCCGAAATGTTAGTTTTGTAGCAAATTTAAATATTATGAATTTTTTCTGGGAGACTAATTTCAATAAGCTATTTTTTTTTGTCTTTTTTTTTATATTTGTCCAGTAAACAACTTTTTTTTTTTTTTTTTTTTGTATTTTCAAAAAGAGAAATTTAAATATCATAATGGATGGTTGTTTTTTTAATCTTCAAAACAATATAGTTTTATACTGTCATTTATAATATATATATTCATAATATTTTTGTTATTCTTAATTATTACATACAACTCAGTTAAAAAAAATTGCTTTTAGCAAACGACAATTTTTGCTTGCTATTCTTTTAGTTGCGCGTTTTTCAATATAAATTTTATTCATTTGGAAACTTTTGTTATTTTTTAGAAACTGCATATTAAAATTGTTTGAATTAATTATAAAATATGTGAAGCATTTCAAAGATGATTCAATATAACTGCATTAAATCGAAATAGTCGGTAAGATGTATAGTTTAGTTCCATATACATTCAGCTTCGAAACAATACAAAGACTATTTTGGAGCGGTCCTTGTAATTTTGAAACATAATCAGATGACGAGGGCGTTATCTCTGCAGACATTTCCCTCTCTTAGCTTCTGCATCACACTCTAATAGGAGAACATTTGGCCCTGATAAATTTAAAATGCACCAAACCCGTGAACAATGTGATTCTTCGGTGGTATCGAGAACCAACTCGTTCCCTATTCGAGACCCTCTTACCAGACCACCACGACCCTTCAGTAAATTGTATATAATTTTAATCAAGTTTACAATCAAATTATTATCTTTTTTTAATTTTTGTCAGCAATATCATATACAGATTGCTTATTTTTAAATACGAAGAAAGAATTAATTCAACTATTAGGAATTCATTTTTTTATATCTAAATTCCAAGAAGATATCGTTGTTTATATATTATGGAACGCTATTTCAATAATGAATGCCTCCGCTACCATCGCAGCTTGGCAGAATTGAATGTAAGAGGGTACAATTGACTGTATAATTAAACGCAATTTTAAGCTTATTCAACTTTCATATTTTGAAATTCTCATTGAAACTATTTGTGCATTTTATAATTTAATGTTAGTATTTTAATTTACATTCGTACATGAAACATGTTTTGAAGTTACTTTTAAATGCACGTCAATTTAATTTAAAAATTTCTTTAAGCAATTAGAATATTGAAGAGATTCGTTTTGAAGCATTATGAATATTTTCGATTTTGTTTAAGATTTCGATGTTCTTACTTCTAAAAGAACTTTTTGTTTTGATTTGAAGAATTCAAAAATATTAACTGTTATTTAAAAAAATGTTTAATAAAGAAACTTATCAAAAGAAATATTCTCCTGAAAATACTTTTTAGTTAAAAAATAATTGTACTAATAATTTAGTTTTTATTGAAAATCAGTACTATTTTTAAATAAATATTTAGTCAGTAAAAATAACAGGCATTATTACTACAATTGAATATTTATGCTTTGATGAACAGTCCGAATTTGATTTTGAAAAATTCTCTAGCATTTGATTTCATTTTATATAGCTTCCATTTAATTAGCATATGTTTCAGCTAATTAGTGTAAAATATCTTTATATAGTCAAATTTAATAAGTTTGAATTTTATTATGATACTTAAATAACTTGAAAATTTGCTTGAAATATCAGTGAGGCACACTTCATTTCAAATTAATTCCTAATTATTTTCTATTGTTGCTTGTCGTTTTGTGAGATAATTTTTATAATTACCGTATAATTTTTTTAATTATTGCAAATAACTATTTTACCATAATTTAATTAGTTATTAAATGCTTAACTACCTTTATTTAGATAAATTATTTATTGTGCGATATTTAGAAGCTAAATTACAGACGTTTTGCATACCCCTTGTCGGAAAATTTCTGCTGTCGCTTATGCACTAAGAAAGAGAGTCATAGCTTCGAAATAGTCATAATAGCTTGGAAATTTGAGAAATAGATTAAATTGTGCTTATAATGTCCCGTGGCGCCATCTAAGAAACAATTAACTAACTAGAGTGGTAGATAGTCTTATGCAGGAATATTCCTAACATCCTGTTCGCACTGCACAATGGCGCCATCTAAGAAATAACTAACTAACTAGAGTAATAGATAGCCTACTGTAATTCTAACTACAAGAATATCCCTCTTCTTTCCCAAAATAACAAACATTCAAAATAAGTAAATAAAAAAAACATAAATTAAATTATTATTTATTTACTTCTTGTATTTCTTGATTATTTTGTTTACTGCTCTTCGTGTATTGTTATTTTTTATTTTACTTTTCATTTTCATGTACTTTTTTTTTTTTGCTCTTTCTTTTCCTGTATTGCTGTTTTTTATTTTTGTGCATTAGTTTCGTATATTTCATTATTATGTATTATTCATGTATTTATTTCACATGATATTTTTTAGTTATTTCAAATTTTCTTAAAGTACTCCACGCTGACCATCTGCCTAGTTGGTTTCTTTGGGACAGCTTGTTGTTCGACCATATCCTAATTTTCCTGATTGCTTTGGTAAGATGAAACGAATAGACTTTTGTAAATATAAACCTTCTCATTTCATTTGAAGTGAATATATACATAATCGAAATTTTTATGAAATATCTTTTTAGCTAATTTCTCTACTTATTTTTTAATCGATATATTTTCAATCGTGTTTGAATATTTGAAAATGTAAACCATGTTCTATTTAAAGCCATATGCAATCAAATATTCATAGGTAATTTTTTAAACAATAGAGATTGCGAGAAAAATGTCTAACACTGTATATAAGACTTGTTCATTATTACTAACATGCTTACAAAGTAATAAATTAATGAATCTTACGTACAATTTGGTTCGAGAGTAAAAAATAATCGGCGGTTGGTAGGTCAACAAAAGGAGTTTTTATTCTTTGGTATCTAAAAGCAGTGAATAAATTATGCTGTTTTCTTGGAAAAATAAAAATTTCTTAATGACAATATTTATCAGATAGATTTTTTTATTTTATAATTATTACCTATAAAAGTAAATTCTGACGATAAAGAGCAAAGAAATTTAGATTTTATATATAAAATTCATAGGTTAATCATTTTGTCGTCAACAAAAATATAGTTGTCAACAATATCGTTGCCAAAGTAACGATGCATCCATGTGAATTGTAAATCATTTCGTGTTTGTATTTTAAGTATATATAGTTCTTTTTATTGTTTACCATAATCATTTTTTAATTTTTACATTTCAACTCTAAAAGAGAAAATATTTTTTCCTATCAGAACTCAAATGATTATTTAAAAAACGGAAATGTGAAATTTAAATTTGATGGAATTGTTTTCTAGTTTAGAATTCTTCTTATGAAGATGAAGTCGTTTCGGAATGCAAAAGTTGCTTTTTGATAATAAATAGCTATTATTTTATGGTTATAAATATTATTATTATCTATACATTATTTCGTTTTCATATCTTCTAGAGATCTTTTAGAACATTTCAATGAATTTCAATCCTTAAAGTCGTCAGTGAATTAGTTCTATATCTTAGTCACATTTTGAATAATTCATTAAAAAAATTACTCTCTTTGAAACTTTTTTTATCGCTTACTCTGTTATTATTTATCTGAGAATTATATTTTGCCTTAATTGAAAATCTATTTTAATCAACTGTATGATTGTTATTTGTTATTTTTCAAAATAAGACGGCAATGTGATATACTGCGCATTTTTGCTATACATTGAAATCAGCTATTTAAGTTTCCGTAATCTGCTTATTTTAACCATGAAAAATGACAATTTTTAGTATTAAATAAATAAAATAATTTAAACTAAAACAATTTTTAAGTTATTAGAAACTTCTTTTTTTTCTTTTGCCAAAATAGTATCACTATCAATTACCATTTATCATACACATTTACACTCAAGAGCCAAAACATTATGACCACCCCTACATTTTGCAATGAACTCGCCTGGATGACGTGGAAGGCACGTAATCAGGTGGAAGTGGTATTTAACTGTTGCTGGAGACTCTGAAGAATCATTCTTTCACTTACTTCTGTGTGTGAAGGGAAAGGCTGCGGATCTAAGCGACTTTGATAGAGGGCAGATTGTAATAGCTCGAAGGCTCGGAACAAGTATTTCCGAAACTGCACGACTCGTGGGTTGTGCGCGATCTACAGTTGTTAGTACTTATGCAAAGTGGATGAATGACGGTGAAAGCTGCAGTAGACGACATGGTGTTGGACGTCCACACGCTATCAAAGAAAAAGGTCATCGGAGACTGTCTCGCATGGTGAAGCAAAACCGGAGCCAGACAGTGGCTCAGCTGACAGCAAAATACAATGCAGGGCCAAGTAGAATAGTATCGGAACACACTTTTCAGCGGACACTGTTGGATATGGGGCTACGCAGCAAGCGTCCCACTCGTGTGCCTTTGCTGACCAAGCGTCATCGCCAACTGCGCCTGCGCTGGGCCCGAGAACATCGCGACTGGTCCATGGATCAGTGGGAGAGAGTTGCCTGATCAGATGAATCACGGTTTGTCATGCATCACGCCGATGGCCGTGTCAGGATACGCCGTCTTCCAGGCGAACAGTTGCTCCCTCAATGTACAGTAGGTCATACACAGGCCGGTTGTGGCGGTATTATGCTTCGGAGGACGTTCTATTGGGCGTCTCTGGGACCCGTGGTTGTGGTAGAGCATACCATGAATGCTACAGGGTATCTGAACATCATTGAGGACCAGTTGTACCCTTACATGACCTCTGTTTTTCCAGCTGGAAATGGAATGTTCCAACAGGACAACGCCCCGTGTCACAAGACTAAAATTGTGTTGGAGTGGTTCCAGGAACATGATGCTGAATTCCAGTTAATGTCCTGACCGTCTAACTAACCGGATCTCAATCCGATAGAACACCTTTGGAATGACATGGGACAGCTCAGAGTTCAAAGACCTCAATATCTCGTATTTGCGTGACCGTTGCTTAAACATTTGGTACAATCTGTCTCCGACCATCTACCAAGGACTTGTGGCATCCATGCCAAGGCAGGTTGAAGCTGTGTTGCGCGCCAAAGGTGTGCCAACTCGTTATTGGCAGGTGGTCATAATGTTTTGGCTCTTGAGTGTATCTATATGTATCTGATATTGTAAAATTAATTTGTGATATTGTAGTATCTATATTGAATCTGAAAAAAATCTATATAATTTGTTTAGGATTTATTAACGTATGCTACTATGTCTATAAAACTAGAGTATACTAGTTAAATGACAAAAGTATTTTTTAAAAATTGGGGGGGGGGCACCATTTTTGGCTAAAAAGAGGTATAAAGCAAAATTCTTTAAGTTTAATGGCTTTTCAAATTATTTACTTAAGATTTTGATGATAGCTTAAGAAATGTATTACTTAATTTTCGAACTAAAAGGAAAGCAAATTGTATATATATGCACTCTTTAAATGTTAGGTTTCGATTAATAAATAATATGGAATTTGTATTTTCTTTTTCGCCTTCTAAAGTATTAAAACAACTATAAAATATTTCTAAATGAAAAGATTTATCAAAGAAAATGTCTAGTTCAGGAACCACAGAACAATTCGTGGAATTAGTATACTAAATATGAAAAGAAAATATGCATTAGATTTTAATCTATGGTGTTTTTATAAGAAAATTCTACCAAAGATTAGAATTTGAGAAAATAGCGTTTAAAGATGGAAAACAGCATTAAAATGCATATTAGTGCAAATATAAAAATTAACGTAACTTTCCAAAAAATAGATTTAAAAAAAATCGAAACGGTTTTATAAAGAAAACTTACAAACTTTAAGAATATTAAATAAAAAAATTCGTATTTTAACAAAAAAAAATCTACTTTTCAACATAGTCACCTACCTTAATCTATTTATATGCTAAAACATAAATATGTCGCTTAAAAAAGCGCGATATATGCCGTAAGCCTAATTACTCTGATGATTTATTTGGCAAGTTTTTGAATTAATCGCAATGAGCAATACCAAAATTAAAATTACAAATGATAAAAATAGGTTTTTCTTGCTTCATTTCTGCTTAGATTAACAAAAATTTCCACGCTATAAGTATTTTCTTTTTAATATTCAGCATTTGCCTCGTCTAATGACTCTATAACGATCCCATTTCAAAACAATGTAGAAATTATGTAAGAAATGTTCCCATTTCATTCATAATTGTTCCGAAACATTTTCGTTTTAGAAATGCTGCTTTTTAAACAAAAAGATGCTCTATTAGCTTCATTCAAATCGTTAATTTTCAACATATATATAATAATATGCAATATCATATACATATCGTCTTCTTATTGAGAAGTTAACGTGAAGTTCTTTAAAACCAACACAAGGGTCCTTTAAAGGCCAGCAATTGTTTATTTTCAGAAAACTTCTGTTATACAAAACAGTTACAGTTAATAAGTCCAGGACTATATTACACGGCTAATTTTTAAATGAAATCATGTTTATATAACAAATTTTAAAGAAAATAAATATATATAATCATCAACAGTTATAAAACTCCAAGCAGCGATGTTAAAAATTGTTAATTAAGTCATTTTAAATTTTATGAATTTTTAAACATTTTAAAAGTAGTTATTAAGCATTCAAATATACTAAAACAAAAACAAAAAACATTTAACATAATTTTATATTTTAATAATTAGCATTTAAGATACTTTAAACATTTACACAATTTATGTGCATAAAGTTCACACATTGTCGTTTAATCTTATAGGTTTCTTTATGATGCTAATGCGTTTTTCACGCTTAGGTGTTGAAATACCATTCTCATGAACAATTAATTTTGTATGTAGATGATTCAGTTTGTAGTTATTTTTGCGTATACTCTATCTTCTCTTCTTCCGTTTCATTTGTATCCTCTCGGCACTCAGCTATTACTTGCTTACGGCAAATTTCTGCACTTATTCTTTGATCCAGTGACGTCTTAAATGAATTCTATTTCACCTTAACTCACATCCGTAACTGTTTTAAATAGATATGGATGGAGTGTATACAGATTTTAAATGATTGTCACTGATAACTAATCTATGTTACCCCTCTGTATATACACAGTATCTTTTGGTTTTAAATTTTACTATTGACTTGTCATAATATTCTTTCTGCTTATTTTGGTTCTCTTTTAACCTTTTTATTGTGGCTTCCATAGGAAATTGTGATCTCAAAAGAAAAGTTTAGTTTCAGTGGAAATAATTTCTTTGGTAACATTGTTCTCAATATTTCTCCCATGAGCATTTCAGCAAAAGGAGCGTGTTGAATTTTGTTGTAGTGTTGTACTCCAATGAAATAAGATTAGAAATTCCTATGTCTTTAATTAATTTACGTGAAATTGCTTGCATTGTTCCAATGGCTCTCTCTACCATTCCATTTGACTGTGGATAATTGGGATGTGAGGTACGTGTTCAATATCATAAGTTTTAGTAAACTTGGCAAATTGTTTGCGGTCGAAAAGAGGACCATTGTCTGAATGTTGTCTACATGGAATACCATACGTTCGAAATATTTGCTTCAGTGCCTTTATTGCCGGCTCAACTGTCTTCTGTATCAACTTTATAATTTCTATGAATTTTGAATGATAATTCGTACCATTCTTTTAGTACCATTGTTGCAGTCTCGGTGAGAGTTTTTAAATTGTTTTTTATAATAAATCTTTCTAGAGCTGGTAATCGGTTTCTAACACAAATTTAGTTCCACATACATAAAAAAAGAGATTTTACAAACTATCGCTATGACTAAGAGTTCCTTTTTTTTTATTTGAATACACCTTTGCTGTATTTCAGTTAATGAGTGAGATGCTTTTGACAAAATATATAAATTCTTCTTCTGACAAAATTGCTCCTATGCCATATTTACTAGCGTCATCTGAAATTGTTGACAGTTTATCTTGGTTATAAAATGACAAGACAGGAGAATTTGCAACACACTTTTTAAGTATGTTGCTTGAATGTTTCAAAAGCTGGAGTTCATTCGAACTCCACACAAATTCTGTGTTTTTTTCCCTTAAAATCTTTTTTAATATCCTTATCCTATTTGATAAATTTGATATGAATTTACCTAAAACTGTTATAATTTTCTTATTCATCCTTATTCTTAGGAGCGCCAGATTCAATTAAAGCTTGGATTTTGTCTTCATTTATAGGTTGATCATTTTTTGGCAAATCAAATCCTGAATATTTAACAGATTCCGCCCTAAATTTGCTTTCTCATGAGATAATTTTTAAACTTTGTTTTCGAGCTCTCTCTAGAATAGAGCTCTTTAAACTTGGCATGAAGTTATTGCTGAATTTTACCATGTACAAGAATATCATCTATATAAATTAAAATACCAGCAATATCAGTAATATATTTTCAACGATTATTTTTACAGACCTCAGGTGAGCTTATTAAATCATATAGTAATCTGCAAATTTGTATTACCCAAAAAATGTAGCAATTGTACATAATTTAGAGCTTTCCTTTGTTAAACGAATTTGTAAAAATGCACATGATACATCTAAAAAACTGAAGTATGAAGGTATTTCTCTTAGTGTAGAAACTTTTAGAAATGCATTATTAGCTAACTTGATATCATATGTATATATACATTAATATACCAAAATGACCAGTGAAATCATCATTATACAATTTTTTTAAAGAAATGAGTATTTTCAATAGCTGAAATCATTTTCTTTATATTAATATATATTCTAGATTTTCACAAGAATTCACACTTATTAGCACATTTGAATTCTGCTTTAATATGTAAAATTCTGAAACTTCCGCTTTATTGCCATATGTACGAAGAAATTTATCAGTTGCATAAAAGATTCAACGGATGCCCTGTATATGATCTTAAACTTTTATTTATTTTCGTTATAGCTTCGTTTCTTTTGATTATATTCAATTTTTCAAAGTGGAAGAGTGTTTGATTCTGCTCCCGTATCTATTTACATTGTATTCTTGTTTTAGTAATGGATGTATGTTCCTTTCACTCCTAATTAACACCATCAACAACCGAATGTAATTTTATTTTACTTTCGGTTTCGATATCATTAGCCTGAAATTCATTATCTATTTTATTTATCTTTTTATTTAAGCAAATACTCATAAAATGATTTAATTTAAAATATTTGTAGCAAACTGTTACAAACCTGTAATGTTGCTTCCCAGCACGTTTAGTTCAATCACTGGAAAGACCATTTTATGATAATCTCTGCTGGGTGCTGATTGGGTGCCGCGTCAGTGATCTCAGATCTTGGCGAAAAACTTGGTAACCATTTGGCGATTTGATGACGAAATTGGCGACAAAACAGATATTGCTAAAATTCTGGAAACTTCCAGAATTTTAGCAATTGAGTCAATAGGAACCGAGATACGCCTGAATGGTCCAGAAACTTATCTGCCCTCCTCCAGGGAACTATAAAAGGCCGGCCGTCTCAAGCTGCAGACAAGTCGTAGTCGTGAAACGAATCAATCATGTAAAGAATCTACGGCGAATAGTTGGATCAGCCCAGCGAAGAGCCAGTGTTGAGTGGAATTCAAGTGATTGCTGAATTCGGCTGAGTGCCAAGTCCTGGTGTTTGTTGCGAAAGCAGCATCGAATCGTGTGTGGAGTAGCCAGTCATGTAATAGTGAGTCGGCAGTAGAATACAGCTAAATCGAGGAGACAGTGGAGAATTGCAGACGTTTAGAGAGATCATAGAGGGAAGCTACACAGATTCCCTCCTTCTGCTGAATTCTGTCTGGCCGCTTTGTGTGCTGTGGTTGTTTTTACTACCGATTACTACTTGTGAGCTACTGTTTGTTATAGTGTGCTGCTGTGTGTTTCCTATGTTCGTCTCGGCTGTATATTTGTCGTCTTCGGGTTAATAAAAATCGTCGTCTGTCACTAAACGACTGCTTATTTCCTCGACCAACAATTGGAAAGAACCCCAGAGTATCCGTAACAATATTTTGCCAAAAGCAGGGTGTTTGGTAAATGCTTGAATCATATTACATTTTGAACATCAACGCTTTACTTCTGATTTATCTCTTTCTTTAATTGACAATGTTTTTCTTTTCTCGCTTGTTTACGATAGACGAAGTGTTCAAATTTCTTTTTCTCTTCACTGAATTAATGACAAATGTTTCATGTTGACTCTTAATTTGAATTAGCTGATGGCTAGATTCTTTTACTCGGCAGTATTGCACCACCTGATCTAAACTTAACAATGTTTCTCTGATAACAGTATCTTTTACCAATAATCAAAAGGTCTCTTATTAACTTGTTCGCGACGGGCATGTCATATATGCATTTCCAACGAACATCTCTCACAACCGGGAGTACCACCCATGCATTTCTGGAAATCGAACTCATGGGACGATTATGCATATGTGCATTTTAAACTGGAAAATTTTTAAACGCAACTAGATGCCTCCTTGTGTCCATAACTTTTAAAATAAATATAGTTTTGGTATTCTGACCTTCACTTTGCTGATATTCAGCCTTTGGTATTTTACTCATCAGCAGTTGCGAGGGAAGGGGGTAAGAGTAATGTAAATAAACAGAACTGGGCTATGTAACTTTCCACTTGATAGTATCATTCGTGTTTCTGATATCCTCTACATTCTTTCTTCTTCTTTTTTTTTTCTTTATTATTACTGTATAACCGTAACTAGTCTTTTTGGGTTTTACCGTCAGTTCTGTTGCATTTGACGTAGCTTTCCGATACATTTTGCCTACTTCTCTTTTTAATACGAAAAGCCTTGGTTTTGATTTATTATGACAAAAAAAACGCTATTTGTCAGAGAAAGAATGTACTCGTATTATGAATGAACTAATAATCTAAAAAGGTAGATAAAATGACGACGTTAGGATTTAAACTTTGCTTTTTGTGATTTTTTTTCAAAGTTATGTTTAGCGACACAAAACTCCTGTCCTGTGGGGTGATTCCTTTTGCGTAAGCTCCGTCCCGTGCATGCATCGAAGATGGAGGCCTCCCGTGCCGAAATGGTTAAGTTTTCTTCTCACGTTTCAAAATCTCAGTATTTAGCTAAGACTTTTAAATTAATGACAAAAAAATCAACACTTTCAGTTTCTCTTTAAACACAATTAAAGAATTGGTATCTAGCAAAAATGGTATTTTTCTAAGTGAGAAATAATCATCGAAACTTTTTATTACTATATCGAATTTTTCTGAGTCATCATTACTTAAACTATTATATATGTCAATACATTCTTCGCCAATTACATTTAACAACAAAGTCTACTTTAAGCTTTTGCAGTTTGTTTATTTTTTCTGAAACTTCTAAATATATGAAGAATATTTGTCTAAATTTCTTCTAGCTTTCCTCTAAATTACCTTTTAAGTGGATTTCGACTTGGCTTCCATCTTAATATATAGGAAAATTGTGCTTACAGAATAATCCGTGTTAATTCCAAGTGGAAATTAACTTTAATCAAAGAGTTAGTTTACCTTGCTGCCATGATGCTACATATTGTCCTCTTATTGAAACATTAATGGTGAGCTTTTTAAAACTAACTTTAGGATCAAACCTTTAAAAGCCAAGATGATTTATTCTCAGGAAACTTCAATTATACCAATGAGTAGGTATATATTAGTCACCGTTAGATACAAATCAATTACAGTTTATAAATTTACTACTATGTTATTATATGCAGATACATATTGCTAGAAAATCCTCTCAAAGATATTAGAGTATCAAAAATTGTACGCAAGAAGTCAATATACGTGAAAAACTTCCTCAAACTCGTATCAGCTGTGTCGATTCTCTTCTGTCATGTGACTGTGACGGTACATGACTAAGGTTCATTATTTCCGTCACTATGGCCTAGTGAAATCGTCTTACTTTATTGATTATAGGTTAGGAAGCCAATTCTACCACCAAAGATTTATTGTATATTTGAACATGATGCACGTTAAAGTTGCTATCGTGGATCAAATTTACTGACAATAGTATGACAAGGAAATCTGAAGAGAGGAATGCCGGTCCAGATGTTTTTCTTGATATATACCCATGACTCAAAATTAAGAGGTCTTCCCAAAACAATTATTATGTAGCATCAAAATGGAATGTTAGTGTGGCTATCAAAGTCCAGTTAAATCGCTTCCAATAGAAACAATATTCCTAATATCATAAAATTCCTAACAATATAGTTGCAATATGTTATTCAGTACAACGCATGAGTATTGTTTCAAGTTGTAATAATATTGCAATATCGTGAAGATGTGTTAATAGATATTTCAGATTGGACTGACTTCAAAAATATTGCAAAAATTAAATGCAAATAACTTAAACCCAAGCTTCATACTAAGATACTTTGATTCGAAGGCATTCAAGATCCGATTCTACCCAAGACCACCTCATATGTACTACTGGTGAACGTTTAATGTGCCTTATTGAAAAGCAACAAAGAACATTAATGTTTCATACTAGCAGGTGTGGTCTCTTCAAAATTCTATTCAATCTCCAATAAATCTTATCTCTCTCTCTATCTGCATAAAATTGTGGATCTGGGTAATGCTGCGAATATCTTGTATGGCATTGGCGAACAATAGTTACGAAATGTAGGTCTTTGATGTGAATCTAGCATTTTTACTGGATCTATCGGGTGAATATGTATTTTGGACATCTTTTTCCGATCAATGGAAACCAAATCCTGGAACGGAACTATAGTTGTAATCACAATATCGCATACCAATTTTATTTGATTTACTTAAATTAAATCATTGCACTTTATGAGTTATTGTGTTTACGTGCATTCGAAAGTACAGACCTACAGACAGTCAACCCTTAAACGGATTTGATTCCAAATTTGATATAGATCTACAATTTAAAGCAACACATAGCATGAAAACACGTCTTTATCTCTTTCTTATATATATCGACTAACGAATATTATAGATGTTTTATTTGAGACATATATAAACCCAACTTGTCTCATAATTTGGAAGTAGCAACGAAAGTAATAAAAGGTTGTGATTTCCGAAGATAGCTACGAATACAACACTTCTCAATATTTAAAAGTATACTCCGTTGAACACCACTGAAGCAATTATCTAATATTTCGCATTAGACTTCCATAAAAGCATTTAATCAAAATTTGCGTTTACTTCATACAAGATTCACAAAAGGCAATTTAATTTGTCCATTCAAATTTTATCATTTTTAGAAGATAATTCAACAGCATGCCAATAAAAGTATATTGCTTAAAAGAGTTATGAAATAAATATATCCTTTTTGACGCTCTTATTTATGTTTTTTAGAAATGCTTTTAAACTATATATTTTTATTCAGGACACATATTGCTATTTTTTCCAAACTATTGAAGAAATATCTTAAGATAGTGAAATTGCAGGTGTTATCAAACCCTTAATATTCGTAATAAATTAACTCAAACGTTTAATTTAGTCTATTTTACTCTTTGTTTTCACTTACTTTGAGGTACATTAATGTGCGTACTAAATATAAATAGTTTTCCAAATAAAAATAATTTTAAAAATAAACTTTCTGATCGATATTTTTTATGAATTTAAAAGGAATTATTTTCTTCAGTTCATTAAGAAAGTTTAAAAAATAGTCATATTAAAAAATTTACCCATACACACCCAAATATTTGCACGTATGCTCAAAAGAAAGTTTATTTTTATCAAAACAATATTAAACGAAATAATCACTATAAACTAAAAGAATGGATATAAATCTGAAAAGAGAAGCAATATAATAGTATATTTTTATACTTCCTTTAAAATTTAGACTCTTTTGATTTTTTTTAAAAATTGCATCAGTTTATTTTGTGTGAAGGAAAAACGTTTTTGGCAGATATTAAAGTAAAAAGTATAGATTAGTATCATAAAAATAGTTGAACTAAGATAAGAAAAATGTCGATTAAAAAATATGTTTGATTACATATGAATAGCAGTTTGCTATCTATATCTCTTCCCAGTTTCTAATGCTTCAATGTGATGTTTAATAATGTCAGCTTAAAAATCTATTTTGAATAAAAACTGAATGGAATTAACAACAACATTTCGAGTAAATAAGCTATTTCAAAGTACTATTTGAAGCAAAATACAAATATAATCTAAATCAACGCAGAGCATTATGGCATACGCAGATAAGAAAAGCATCCTATTCGCCCCTTTCCAAAAAAATTACCCCTTAACGTGAGTATCATCACAATGTCCCACACAAAAAGAACCCGAAAGACCACGGATACTATGACATCTATAAATGACCGCAAAACCGCCTAGTCGATATTCTTTGTGTTGACTTCCCTTTAATTTATCAAAATGTCAAGCCTTGTAGGGGTAGGAAATGTTTTAAAATACGACTGAAACATTCTTCGAGCAGCATACGATTTAAATACCAATATGCGCAAATCAAACTTGCTACGTTAGTGACCATACGTTAAAACCCGTGCACAACGATCTTGAAAACTGCCTGGCATTACTTCGAAATACGAGTGAAACTTTTCGAGTTTTAAATTCTAAATGTATATATAACATTTTATCTACCCTCTATTACACAAAATACTCAATAACATTGTTAATATATCTTTATGATATTGGACGGGGTTCAAAATATCGGACAATATTGTGGAGATGTCATGCTATATCTTATGCTAATAAGGTCTAACTTTCTTCATTTCATAGGTATCGAGTACAATTGTACTTGATCAGCCAGACAACAGACTTCCTTTGAATGGATTTCGTTCAAAATTTAACAGAAATCCACAAATTTGAAGTCCATATACTAAATTTCATCCGCCTGGCTCAAAGCGTTTTTGAATTATCATGTTGCAGACAATCAGACAGATATAATGCCAAAAGTGTATTTTCTAAATTCTGGAGATTTGAAACGAAGAGAGTAATCAAACTTTCGAATTCGAATTCTTTGACCATTGCAATACTATTTCTGTACTTCAAATATGAATGAGCGAAAGTAAAAATCGACATGATCCATTAATATTAATGCTTCAGTGTGATATTAATTCAAAACCATTTTGGTTGTTTTAACTTGATCATTTTGATTGAACAGTCAGCTGACTACACTAAAAAACCGAAATGAACAATGCATTGGATCAAATACCGCTAACGCTATCGTCACAGAGAAAGAGAAACAGAAGTCTCACTCTCCTAGAACTTTTTTAACACTGCGCTTCCCACAGACAGTTGCGCCACCAACTTCCAGCAATTGAACTAACCGGACTATGCCATAGTGACGTCATCATCACAGGAGAGGATGCGTGGCGTTATGACAACGATGTAAAAAGTTTTTGTAATTGCTATCGTTATTTTTTCTAAATTTTTATCATGTTTCGACAATTATGAAATTTAAGAACAGCCGTAATTTTTTTTATGCATTGTTAATTTATAATTACTATTTAGTCATCAATGTAATGAGTCTTTCAGCTTTTTTCAACAGATTGGAGTAGATTTTGTTCTTTCTATTTACATATCAACAGACTGAAATTTTAAGTTAGTTTTGCTTCTCATTCATCTGTGTGAATAATCCATTCGAGGACTATTATCAAAAAATTCCAATCCAGCATCCTTTCTTCACTATTTTCAGCTTCACTTTTTGTAGAGAACTGATAATTTAAAGCATGTGGAAATTTCATTTAAAAAGTATTTAGTTTATTTTAAATAAAATCATATTCATTCTTTTATATATGAACAGAAAATAATTATCCCTTTCGTAGAGTATGAATATTTTAAAATACGAGGATAAAGAATTTAAGAAGTATAAAGTATTTTTCAAATTAATTTCTTTTTATACTTTTCTATCTTTGCTTCCTTTTCATTCTTTGCTAACTTTGTTTTTAAGGTGCCTTAATAAAATGTATTTTTAAAAAATGATTTATCCTAACTTCTTTTCAATCTATCTGATGGAGTTCCACACTATGTTTCCATTTTGCAAAGGCTGTACGTTGAGTATCATCTTCTGAACCATTTCCAATAGAAGTGTCTTTATAAAAAAAATATCGTGATTCATCAGGTTATTTCTTACAAATTTTAGAAGGTGTGGGGAATCGTAAATTGCATTTTTTTTTTTTTTTTTTTTTTTTTTTTTGTGATTAAAGCTAGGATTTTCTGTTGTCACATTCAAAATTTTAAGAAGCCCTTTGTTTCTTGGACTTGGAAATTTAATATGAATGCACTTATTATAAAGCAGGGGAAGAAAAAATAAAACAAAATATGTTATAAAATATTTATAAAGCAATTAAAGAAATTAATTAAATTAGTTTATATTTAGAATAAGACTGCATAGTAGTGTAATTGCTCATTAAAAAATAATTATTAAAAATCATAAAACTATGCTAACCTTGGAAACATACAATAGAGACAATCTCTAACTGACAAGAATGTAAAATGTCGATTGCTTCTATTACCTTTTTAAACTGAACTTGTCTGCATAGGAGGTGAAATAATAACCTAATTACTGAAATTAACAAAAATGATATTTATTGCTTAAGTTATAGGTATATGAATAAAAAATTATCAATAGTAAAGTAATATATGCATTATTTGAGAATTACAATATATTTTGTATATATTCCTATGTATATATTTCTACTAACATATATATTAAAAATTTATAAAAAGATTTCATAATAACCTACTTCCAATTTTTGACAATTCCTCTTGCCATGAATACAAGTGCCTGAGTTGCTTATGGTGGTTTATCACTGTTTTCTTCTCTGAATGTGGTGAACCCATCAACTGAATCTAAGTCTGTAGCATACGTTAATCCTGGTTTTATAGACATTTCATAAAATGAAAGAACACATCATTTATCCGAATCACTTATCCGGGATGATTGCGTTTTTAAACACTTGACCAAATTTGGTCAAAATCCTGGAGTTTTAGCAACATATTAAGTATATCTGAAATAAAAAAAAATTATTATAAATAATTAAATAATCAGGATTAATATTTTTGTTTATTGCAGGCATATATTTTTCATTACAGTCGACTCTGCTTAATATGATCACTTTAGGATGGTCATTAAAGAATGTAAAAACTTTTGGGTGGTAATGATGCAAAATGCAGAACAGCTAACCAAAGAAGAAATTAAAAGTAATGCAGAAATAGTATCCTTTTCTACGAATGATACAAACTCAGAATATTATCTTAAACAAACTAATTAATATACATTTGGAAAATATTAACAATTTACCTGTGTAAGGTTGCTTTGCTTGGAAAAGCAGTTTTTTTGTAGCATCTGATATGCATTTGAACTGTGTAAATAAATATTAAGTGCAAATGCTTTTGCTGTGGATGAACTACGCTTTCCTTTGTTTGACCTCCCTTACATATGCAGTTGCGATCGAATAAATTCAAACAAATATGGCTTATCCGCAAATTTTGCCTGTAACTGTCCCATAAGGCGAGAAAAGGTATGATTTTCATATTGACGTTTCTTTCCTTTCGAAACACTTGAAAGCAAAATCTTTATTTTCTTTGTTTTGAGAGTTGTCTGCAGGCGATTATTTGTGGCATATGTTGATATTGTTGGAGTACATACAAGATGTTTAGTATCTTCAACAGATGAACAATTGGATGCAGGTAAAGGCAGAGTCACCATAGGTTGATGTTGTTTTAGAATTTACAGATTACTGTAGATATTCCTTCTATAATAATTGTGTATGCAAATTTGTTTAACCTATTCTTCAGCATGCTAGTAAAAGAGGAATCGGAGAAATGTTTGTTACACACTCTCACACGTTTGTTACATACCTTAAGATGTACTTTAATTTTTCTGGTTGAATGCTCCATTTTAAGGCTAAGAATCATTTTTTGAATCTGGAAAATATTTATAATCAACAGAAATTACATTTCATCAAATTTTAAAATACAATTATACGAGTTAAGATATTAATCCATATGATGAACAGTATGTACTGGCTGAGAAAAAGCAAAGACGAAAGTTACCTCACATATCATGCAAATATACAAATAGTCTGATAAATCATACCTGTCCTCATCTGGAGTGATTCCGAATAAAACTTGTCCAGGAGTTTCACACACAGAACACGTCCTTAAATTATTCTTTTTTCTAATTTTCGGATAGGCATCTTCGGCGTTCAAATCCATAGCGATCCTGAAAAATATTAAAAAAAAAAAAAAAACAGAACACACAGAAACGAATATGTATACAAAGTTATATTCAGGAAAATAATAAGCAAAATATAAAATTTAATCTCAGGAGCAATGAGAACGCAGGCTCGAGAAAAAGCACAATAGAATAACCAACACTAGAAATCCAATATGTCACCCACGTGATGTCACCGTATTGTCTTTTGTAGTTCTCTAGACTTGCGGGATTGAGATGGCGTTGCAATCGTTAACCAAAAGTTGAAGTGAAACCTCTGTCCTCTCCTTTGTGGACATCGTGTTCGAGAATAACAAAGGAACGTCATTTTGGACGATCGATTGCTTCTTCCTTGGTTGCGTAACGGTGGTTCTGCATTCCATATGTCAAGATGGCTATGGCTATGCCTTCTTCACGAAGTGAGTTATCTCTAAAAGAAAAAGCGCTTTTTAAATATACTCAAGAGCGAAATTATGAAGAAGTTAAACGCTTAATTACTGAAGAAGAAAATATATATGTTGATTGCGTTGATGCCGAGGGCATGACACCTCTTCAACATGCCGCATACAAAGGCTGCACTAAATTGTGTAAGTTATTGTTAGATTGTGGAGCAGATGTGAATTATACAAGGCAGGTTTCACGTTATACTGCTCTTACATTTGCTTGCGTAGCTGGAAAAGCCGACGTAGTTCGCCTGCTTTTGGAATACGGAGCTTCAACCTCAAATGTCACTTCCATCAATAAGACCTCAGCCCAGATGGCTGCATTCGTTGGAAATCATCATATCGTAAGTATAATCAATAATTTCATACCTATCCAGGAAATCGAATATTTCAATAGAATACAAGGGTTAGAAACAGAACCCAGACTTCCACCAACAATGAATACCATTGTTCACAAAATGGCCATTATGACGAATATTAATCCGGTAAGATTGATAATGTATGTTCAGAGTAATCCAGTACTTCTTCACAGTGTAAGGAAAGTTGTAAGAGTTTTTAATGCTATGGCTGAGAAATATTTGAGAGTTGAAAATAATGATTTACTGTCTCTCAAGTTCCACCATTTGGCATATGTTTTATCTGCATGTGAGAAATACTACATTGAGCATGCATCTGCAGAGGAAAGTGAAAGAAAATCAATTAGAGAATGTTTAAATCCTTTCATTAAATATCTGATCAAAGGGGATGTCAATGGTTTCCCTGTTAATCTGGAGAAATTTCTTCGACAGGATATCCAAAGGTATCCATTTGTTGAATGTCATTTATTTCTGCAGCTTGTGAGAACTCTATCACCAGTTGAAATTGGAGGTGAACCCAGTGCAATTTCTATTATTGGGGAAGCTGTAAATGGTCAGCGTATGAGTGATAATACTTGTATTTGCTCAACTTGTTGGGAGCCGAATGCTGAAAAGAAATGTTCTGTTTGCAAATCGGTTCAGTATTGTGATAAAGCATGCCAAAAGATGCATTGGTTTACTCATAAATTAATCTGTCCCCACCTTACTAAATTGAATGAGGGTGTCGAAAAGCTTCATTTGGAATCTAATTTTTATGAAAAAGATCCTAATGCTCCAGGTCAACCTGGTTGTAGTTCACGATCATAAAATATATATTCAAAAGAAATCTTATTTCCAACTTCCCTATCTAAATTAAATCCTTTGTTTGCATGCTGCATTGTATTTTATCATTTATTATAGATGTATTTAAGTTGAAGTTCTGTGATTTTATGTCTTTGTTTTTAAGTAGTTTAATTTATTTTTGAGTTAAGTTTTTAGATTGTTTATATAAATTTTGTTTGCCACATGGTATTATGTAATTATCACAGCAGGTATCAAGGCAAGATTGGTATGTTTGGATTGGTTTTATTGGCATAGAGTCAACAACTAATTTGAGATTCCTGATAAAGCATTAACTGTCAGATATCATTAAAAATATGTAAAGGTAAAACC